>NC_088855.1:55213548-55514485 GCF_963853765.1 Magallana gigas | reverse complement strand
AGATATTTTTGCCACATATTTTCTTAAATTATTCAATATTTATAAATACCTCTTGGTTCAGACGATGTTCATTCAATAGTATAAAAAAATCCCAAGATTTCCCCTTTGAAACGCCCCCTCTAGCTTGTCGGGTATCAGTACACGGCTAAAAATAAAAAGTCTACGAGGTTTTTCCATTGCCAAGGAGATGAAGACGCCCGGATGATAACGTTGAACAAGTGAAAAGCTGTCAATGTGACAGCAAACCGGGTTTTCTTTTATGTAAACTGTATCCATAATTCATGTCAACCCTTATCCAGTGAAATGGAGTACCCTACATGTGTATGCAACATTTTGCCAAAAAATGACTAAGTTCAAAAGCTAGCATTTTTTTCATAAATTATCAGAAATCAAAATCCTAGCAATATGCACACCTCTGATATATGTACAATTGATCTGCAAAAGAACAACTTCCTATCTTGAGAACTGTAGGAGGAGTTATCCGTACAATGAGGGTACCCTATATGCAACATTTTGCCAAAAAATGACTAAGTTCAAAAGCTGGTATTTTATCGATAAATTATCGGAAATCAAAATCCTAGCAATATGCACACCTCTGATATATGTATAATTGATCTGCAAAAGAACAACTTCCTATCTTGAGAACTGTAGGAGGAGTTATCCGTACAATGAGGGTACCCTATATGCAATATTTTGCCAAAAAATGACTAAGTTCAAAAGCTGGTATTTTTTCGATAAATTATCAGAAATCAAAATCCTAGCAATATGCACACCTCTGATATATGTACAATTGATCTGCAAAAGAACAACTTCCTATCTTGAGAACTGTAGGAGGAGTTATCCGTACAATGAGGGTACCCTATATGCAATAATTTGCCAAAAAATGACTAAGTTCAAAAGCTGGTATTTTTTCGATAAATTATCGGAAATCAAAATCCTAGCAATATGCACACCTCTGATATATGTACAATTGATCTGCAAAAGAACAACTTCCTATCTTGAAAACTGTAGGAGGAGTTATCCGTACAATGAGGGTACCCTTTTGGCAGCCGCCCGCCCGCCCGCCCGCCCGCCATTTTCACCATTTTAATAACCGGATTTTTCCGTTGGAAAACCCGGTTAAAAATTGCGCGAGGTGTCCCGAGTACTTCCGAATGGAGAAAAGATGTCAACATTCCCCATTATAAATCTCCGTAGGAAATCTGTTTTGGTTCCTGTGAATTTTTACGAGGGAAAAATGATAATGTGTGAATGAAGTTATCTTGGGAATTTTCCCTTTCATCGATTTTAATTGCACTTCAGTCACAGGTATGTGTATTTTTATTAAAAATCGTTCAAATATGCAGCATAAATATCTTGGGACAGACTATAACATAATAACGACAAACATGACTGTATATTATAGGGTTTTTTTTAACGTATTTAATGAGCATGGAGCTCAGCCAATTCCAAAAAACTCAAAGTATCGAGTGTTGGGCCGATTTACAAGGAGTCCGTATCCATGGAAAATAATACAATATTTTCCTTTTTTGGGTTGACTCTTGAGACCGTTTGATACATAAAGCAAAAAAAAAAATCACTAAATGACGCCATTCCAAAGTTTTTTGTTAGTGTAAAAAAAAAATCTTATTCGCGGCGACTTTATTTTGCGATCAACTGCCGATTTACTGGTTCGCTATAACTAATGTTCGCGACCAAGCCTTAACCAGACCTGTATTGTTTTAAAAACTATAGACAAAAAATTGGTTCGCGGCGAGAAAATTCTCGACGACATGGCTCTCGCTAGCCATGCAAAAAATTCTCGCACACGAATAATAGTTGGTTTACAGTACCTTCATATAGGCAAGGTCTTCTATGTAATGTACTGTATCATCATGGCATAATTACGTACTTTCATTCACTGTACATGGATAATTTAAAGAAAATTAGCTAATATTGGTTGTGTTAGCCTCTCTCTCTCTCTCTCTCTCTCTCTCTCTCTCTCTCTCTCTCTCTCTCTCTCTCTCTCTCTCTATATATATATATATATTCGGCTCTTTTATCACATATAGTGGTGTGTATCCAATAAACAATCATTGGGTTAACACTTGAAATGTACTTATCTCCAAGGGTTGTCCATATTTTGCCTATCGCAGCACCGTTAAAAGATTTAATATTGATGTGTGCCTCTTTTACTGGTCTTTGTTATTCTTTTTTATGCATAAAAAATTAAATTTCTAGTACTTGACGAAATATATTCTCGGAGCCACCCAAAGAATGTCTGCCACTTTAATCACGTAATGAAAATGAGACACTGAATTATTCATAACATACCTAAAGTACATCTGTTTTCTCTTAAAGCTTTATATTGTATTCATTATTTTTTCTTTGATAAATACAAATAATTATGAGAAGACATTTTCTAGGGATGGGAATTGACCAAGCCTCCTCCTATATGGTCTCTTATACTAGTTACACTAACTGCATGCACATTAATGAGTGAATTATAAGTACATTTGCATTAATTATTTCATGATTAATTTATTATATGTGCTATCTAGCTTCTCTTTTTTTTCATCTTTTTTTCGATGGTGGGGTGGTTATTTTCACGTTTAACCACAGATTTATATCCTACTTTTAATTCTCAATCGGACATTAGTTTACAACCTTAATAGACGAATGGATCTCTTCGGTCCATCAACGTAGACAATGCGTTCGTGCGTAAGCTGTGGCAAGGTATAGGAGTCAAATAAGTCCCAAGTGAATAGTAAACTAGTAAATAAGTCAGTAGTAAACAAATGAGTGTAAACATTACATCTCCAAAGTTGTAAAACCTTGTGAATGAATTTTAAATCAAAGTACTGAAGAACTGACGGGAGTTGATTTTGTCGATGTTTATTTATTTATTTATTTTAAAATCAATGATATGTTATTTTCTATGACAAGAACATGTATTTTCTAATTTGAAATACGCACATTTTATAATATGAATTTTTGGACTTTTTCGACAAGAATGTCGAGAAACCCCCATATGAATAATGTTGAATAGTATTTAAAGATAAAAATAATTCAATCAAACTATGTATCAGTGATAGAAATATTTCCCCAAATATTGTATGGATCCAAGCAATATTGAACTCTAGTCTCTTTCAACCAAACGCTCGGCTGACACCGTAAATCTCCGACAAGGATTTACGGAGACAACCGAGCGTCGAGTTGAACGAGACTATATCAAACTCTGGCGTAGGAATACATACGACTATACAAAATATTTAAATTGTTCGTACCATTTAAACTCTGACTATTTTCAAGGTATTTATAAATAAGTTTCCTTGAAAAACAATGCTTTAGCATACATGACATAGCATTCATCAATTATTTTCAAGAACTAAGTCTTGTCAGCAGCAATGATTTGTCCTGAGGTCCAAACACTGTTTCACTTTCGGTTTGTCTGAGTAACTGCATAGGAGAGTTGATTAAGATCATCTCACAAAAAGGGAGAATCTGGTATGATTCAGTCTATATTACTCTTGAATGAACGGTTTAATGATAGCATCAAGAAGACGATAAATACAAAAAAATATAGCAATGTATAACCAAGAAACCAACAGTCTTCTACACGTCTTAATCTTCACGTACATGTACATTATTTATATGTATATAAATTGAATTTCATAAAATTGATAAAATGTTCGTCGTTTTAATGAATTGTAGATATTTGCGAAATACCTGACTATTGGTACACGTGTGTTTAACATCGTATATATGTATTCTTTGGAGGTATCATATTTGCTCTGAACTAAGAGAAATAACTCGCCGTGGGTCTTGGACGCCCGTCCTACTAATACTGTATTTCGGACCCCTTTGGCCGCCAATCGGGTCCATTTGGACGTCCATCAGTGAAGTCGTAAGCCTCCATCCCCGCCAGAAGCCGTACCAACCTCGTTCTGGCTATCGGGGGCTGCTCTTTAACCATCTCGATCCGCTTGTGTTTTGTCTCTTCATTCTCGTGTGTACTAGGGAAGAGCCTGATCCCTTCAGATGGCCAGTGAGCAGTAGATAGCATCTCCTCGTATGCCTTCCTCTTGACCTCAAAATCTTTCTTCGAAGCCCATATCGCAGGGGTCATGCAAACGTAAATAACAAAGCGCCATCTGTCGGCATGAGGCCGACCTTCTACGGGGGCTAGGGTATCGTGGACCGTTCTGGAGTCCCATAGCACCAGTCCACCTTTGGGGACGGGGACTTTCTTTTTCGCGCACCCTTTATTCTGGTAGAATTCTAAGTGGTGATTTTTTAAAATGTAAAAATCTTTGCCTGCCATTCCTTCATTGGCATCTGAGAAAGTGTCAATCAAGTCCTGGTGGTATTTTTGGGAGCCCTCGAGCACTCTGAAGCAGTAGTCTGATGGGGTCGTTTCCTCCAAATAGACCGCCCCCTGGTACGCATGCAGTCCCTTTCGCCAGCTCCCTTGGTCAAGGTGAAACCAACAGTCCTCAGGCTTGGAGAAGTTGCTTCGACCTAAAAAATAATAAATGAGTTAATGCTGAATTGGTTTACGGAATACATCATTATGTCCTAAAAACTGGCACATTAAACAATTAACAAAGCTAGCTACATCTTGGCTCTCAATATATTAAATATCTATTGAATTCGTTAAAGAATTGTTGAACAGAGGACTTTAAAATTTTTCATCCATCATGACTCTACCCAGAAGTGCTGCTAATGAAAACTGATTCAAACAAAACTTGATACCTTCAGGATTATTTCCCTGACAGAATTTCAAGAAATTAGATGATTTTACAGAAAGTTTTCAGTGCTTTTTAGTATAATTTTTATTATGATTATCATTATTAACATTGTGTTTAGTTGTGATTTTTAAAGATTTATGAAAGATTAGTTTTTTTCGTGTATGTTTCTATGATCCCTTGCTATAATAAACTTAATTTTAGTGGTAAACACTTACCTTGCTCCGGGGGCTCCGATATAGACATACCGTCTACACTAACTAAAAGTTTCTCCGTGCCCCAGAGGGATTCGAACACAGGTTTGGCGTGAAGTCTGAGCCGCCAGGCGGCGTTAGAGTGGGACGTCCTGTACTGATGCGTGATGCCGGACCTCTTACGTACGGGGGAATCCTCTCCAAACCTGTCCAGCCAGGTCCGGAATTCCTGGGTGTACTTGTCACATTCCTCCAGTGGAATCACCCCGGGGACCACGGAAAAACCCTGGGTCTCTAGCTCATTCTTTATTTTCTCTTCCTGAATGTGTAGTTTTCTACAGAATATAAATTGCTTTCGTAAGGAGTCGTCTAAAAGTCACCTTCAAGAAATGCGTTTAAATCATTGAAACTATTAAAATATACTGTATACATATGGAGAAAAGGTTGTCAAGAAATCGCCCGTCATATTCAACTTGTAATTTAGAGTACCGACTTTTTCATTTTTTTAGTATAAACTAATCAACATACATGTTCATATTTTTAAAATCATATCTAATTTTAATATTTTTCTATGATTCTTTTCCCTGCGGAGGCTCTTAAAATTTTTACTAAGTATGACTAAAAAAGCTACCATATTCTTCATAAAACAAATTTGATACGTCTTTATAAATTCTCTGTAATTGTAATGAACACATAATCCAATCTCAGTCCCTGAGACATTGTAAACGGCTCGCGTCGTGGCTTGTTCAAGTGTGCGATTTATGTACATATGGTGCATCTGTATGCACAAACATATCTTTGCATTAATCACACTTAATTAATACGGTGTGTGGTAAAAGTGCGTTTAAATCATTCAAACTATTTTTAAAGCTATATATTGTATACATGAAGAGGAAAGGTTGTCAACATATCGCCCGTCATATTCAACGTGTAATTTTAAGTACGATATTTTCATTCTCCTTCGTATAAACAAATCCACATACATATTCTAGTTTTAAAATGTTATCTTATTTTTATATTTTTCTATGAATCTTTTCCCTGTAGAAGTTGTTAAAATTCTTACTTATATGACTCAAAGAAAGTATCATATTCTTTAAATAAAAATCAATGCGTCTTAATAAATTCCCTGTAATTGTAATTACCCCTGGTAATGGTATATGTAACTATTGAATAAATCTAACACCTACTTTTTATCGGTCTCCATGCTCATGTACACTTAGTCCAATCTCAGTCCCTCGCGTTGTGGTTTGTTGAAGTGTATCGCGATTAATGTACATATCGTGCATATGTATGCACAAACATATCCTTGCACCAATCACACTTACAAAATACGGTGTGGTTAAAGTAAACAGTATAGGACAATACTGTCAATGATAATGGAAAATTTGAGATGATGAACATACAAAATGTAAATTTTCAAGTGAATTCAAAGTACACTTGATTCATTTTGATATATATGTAACCTTTAAAAGGTTCATGGAGTGTTGATAAAACAAATGCATGATTATTCAAAACGTTTTGAATAGGATTTTTTTTGGGAAGGTGAGGGGAACGTAGGTATTTTTTGAGGTCAATGTTTTATCTAAAACTTCTTTTGGTGATTTTTAAACCCTCTAATTGCCATTTTATTGTATAAATTTATAAAAATATCAAAATTGAGATCAGTTTGTATACTAGTAGCTTCTCTCATAAACATTTAATTTTTTGTAAAAGTGTGTATCCTTCTTGGGACTCATTAACTGTATGTCATGAGTTAGGATTTCAACAGACCACGTGAATCCACTCTATAATATCAAGATGACTATTTTGTTGTCTTAATTTTGTCCTGTATGTTAGCAGAACATTCCGCCTAACTGTACAGCCATTCGCTACACTGTTGCACCTTTACTGTGCCCCGTAACTGCACAACCTGGAGATTAAATGTTTTCACAATAGTTTTAACACGTTTCACTGTAAATATTTGCGTTTCTAATACCGTTATCACGATAGTACTGAGAAAAATGTAACAGTAAAAAGAAATGTGTGTAACGTCAGGTGCTTGTTACTGCATCCAATTATTTAATTGTTTACAATAAGTTCAAGGGAGGTATGACTTAATTATTAAATCTTGTCGTCAGTAGGAGTTGGGTGGGTGTTTCCTTGATTTCCATACAGCAGACATATCGTCGACACTAGTTATGAGTTTTTTGTTGTTTTTTTTATTCCGGAAATTTGTTTCTTTGGTTGGTTTGAAAACTACATCTTCTTCCGTCAGCACGAAAAAGAAATACAGAGGCGGGCCTAAAGTGAAGATAATTTAGTCCCTTCTTTCCTTTCCTTTCGTCGATAACGGTAAGTTCATAGGTGAATATATCGGTTAAATATTCCAAGTTATCCCTCTTGTTTTGCAAACTGAAAGTTATGACGTAGAAATCTGACCTTGGGGGTAACCGGAAGTGTGACATCGTCTGCTAGTCTATATATAGCCTGACAGTTCAACAAAGGCAATAAAAAGACGAGAGTTGTCATTGTTGGAAAGAAATGCAATTGTTGAGTTACATAGAGCGGGACACAGATTGCTAAGTAAACAGGGCATCCACTACCAATTGTGTATGTAGTTTTGAGACGTCTGAAAGACCGAGGAAGTGTAGAAAACCAATATTGAGTTGGGAGGCCGTATTTGTTGTCAGAGAGGGATATTCGGAAACTTGGATCTGTCGTAAAAGCAAATAGAAGGCACCCCCTATATGATATATTTATATGCAATATTTCACGACTTTAGACCTCAAACTATGTGTGTCTAAACGAAATAATTCAGAGAAAAATATACGAAGAAAAGTTCCACAAGTGTGTTTTGCGAAAAAGTATCCGAATTCGTGTTGAAAACGCTAAAAAGCGACTTGCATGGTGTAAATTGAACAGACAGAAAACTGTACATGAGCACTCGAGTAGAGTTATATTTAGTGACGAGTGTAAGGTGGAAGTGGGTGTGTTTTAGTTTGGAGACGACCAGGAGAAGAATGGACACCCCCTTGTTTGAATCCCGGTCACGGAGAACGCATAAGTTTAATGATATGGGGGTGTATTACCTACGAAGGTATGGGAACCATAACAATTGAAAATGGTTACATTTATCCTGCAAAATATATAGATATAATTGAAAACATCGTCTGGCCAGTTATTGCTCGTCATTTCCCAAATAATGACTACATATACCAAGATGACAATGCTCCTGTCAATCGAATCCGAATCGTTATAGAAGATATTAATCAAAACCAAATTAATTGTATGGAATGGCCAGCTTAAAGTCCAGATCTTGACAAAATAGAAAACGTGTGGTGAAAACTTAAAATTGAACTGCAAAACAAGCTCACAATATCAAAAGTGTTGACGTGCTAGAGGAGGCAATTTGGAACATCTGGATGGAGATCGACGTGAATTTCATTAGAAATCTTTACAATTCAATCCCAGAGCGCATTCAAACCGTACTTAAGGCAAAAGGAAACATAACAAAGTATTACATAAGTCATTTTTAACTGTTATTTACAGTTTGACGTGGGATAGAAAGTCCCATTCGCTTCACGTCTCGGTACAGCCTCCATCTTGGTATAATCTTCACTTTTGGCACGCGTTTGTAACTCGAACAAACAGGCGTTTTATTGCAGAGAATGTCTTTTTTTACTCTATGAAAAATTATGACATTAAACAACAAAGAATTTGTCGCAATAAGTTGACTCGCATGCCTCTGAATTTCTACCAATAAGCTGTTTAAAGGGGCATAGTCACGATTTTGGTATATATTATATTCATCTAAAGCATAAAAAAGCTCCTAATGCTAAACACATTTATATTATGTCTAGAACTGAAGTTTTCACTTCAGCATCCATAATGAAAACAAAAGCTTTGTTTACATAGCAAAAAATTGTAAGCTTTGTAAATCACTTATAACTCAACAAATGACACTCAAATTTTGGTTGCCTATTAAAAATGCCTTACTAAAGCATTGTAAACATTAAAACAGAAAACTCACTTTTGACCAAAATCGTAATAATGCCCCTTTAATGTATGTGAAGAGAGATACATGTATATATACCCAATTTGTATATAGACATACATATACATATATCAATATAAAGATATGAATTTATTTATATATCATTTATAGCCGTATATTATTACTTATTAGGTTAGTTACTGACTTACTACGGAAATATATTGGGTTGATCAATCTCATAGATGGCGAGGCAAAGCCGTCTATGAGATTGATCAACCCAATATATTTCCGTAGTGAGTCAGTAACTAACCTAATAAGTGTTTTGTTTTCTCGAGGACTATCAAGCGACATATTTATTCACAAATAGCGATGATCTACGTAAAAATGTACAAGATGCCTAATATCTCGTCCAATTTAACTCATTTAAACTCTTCAAAATTTTCAATCTCACCTTTCAAATATTCTTTAAAAATCCTTGCTTCACCCATGTTTACTTACAATGTTTTGTTGCTATTCAATTTTAAATGTTTTCTCCCTTTCCTCTGCAGAGATTTGAGCAAATTTCGACGCTGTCATTTTGTTCTGCTCCACACAAAACAATGTGACGTCAATATTCTAAGGGCAACTACTCTAATTTAAAGAATTTCAAAGGGCAACTACTCCAAATACTTTAAGAACTTACGGCATGCAGTTTATGTATTAAATACTATGAAATGTCGAAATGAGTAAGCGAAGCGTCGACCAATGACGGCCATATTGCCTAATATTATTTCTCACAGAACAAATATAGAGATATATGAGGCAATCACGTGCCATGTTTATACCAATGAAAATGTGACATTTCAGTCCGAAGGAAAACAAATATTTATATAGATCAGAAAGTTTCCTAAAAATCGACCGAGCCGTTTACGAAAAATAACGTGCACAAAATTTATCTGAAAAAAAAATTGTGCGAAAATGTTCCCGAAAAATAACAGAAGGATACGGTAGACCCTTATAATAATAAAAAGAATCCGTAGAATAACAAGAGGATTTTCCGTTGGAAACGATCGAAAGACCCTAATAATGTACATGTATAATTTTATAATATACACAAACCCACGGTGATTCATATAAATATACGAAACGAGGTTAACCTCAATCAATCAACACTGCAAATCAAAGGAAACATATCGCATCAGATTCCTGTTCTAGATAATGTCTAATGACATCCGACCTAAAAATTGTATGTCAAACAAATCACTGAACTGTTTGCCTGCATGGTATAAAAATCGTGTAAAATCGACTCGTACCAAAAGCATGTTTCCGAAGAAGCTATCAGCTTGTTCGATAGAATTCTCCATTGTGCCATTCATATCGATACCTTCTGTTCTGATCTCACCTACTGGTTACATGATGATGCTTCCAAAACCATTCCAGTCTCAAGATACAAACCTTACCGAATGGACGGAATGGACACCGGAAGTAAAGCAGCTGCATGATATGGAACGACAAAAACGCAGGATATGGATAAGTGAAGGTCGACCACGCGGAATGTGTCACAAGTCTTATAAGAAGAAAGAGAGTTCCGCAACGAGCTTCAAACTGCACACAACGACGTTATGACTAAGGTCTTTAAGGATATCGACGAAGCTGCCGAATGCGACGTCCGACTATTCTGGAAACTAATCAAACGACAGCGTCCTCGCAGTTCCCGTGTGTGTCCAGAAATAGAACTTGGTAACATGACTAACGCATTAGCCCAACACTTTCAAAACGTTTACAATTCAAATGACGAATCCTAACGAATCATTCAATTCCGACTTTTACTACAACATTGAAAACTCATATAAATCCATGAAAATTGCTAACATAATAAGCGAAAATCTTATCCAACGAGGTGAAGTCACCATCGACGAAATCTCACTGATAATCCGTGATTTGAAACTCAGAAAAGCTCCAGGAATAGATCTTAACCAAAATGAGCATATAATCCACGCATGATTAGAACTCAAACTGTGCATACTACATCTGTTTAACTCAATAATTAAAATTGGCCAAATTCCTGGTTCTTGGAAAAAAGACATAACCGTCCCTATACACAGAGGGAGTCAACAAACCAAAGAAATCCCCAGACAGTTACAGACCTATAGCCTTACTCCCGTGTTTTCTACAGATTTTCGAGAAACTGTTACTTTCAAGAATTAAAACTTATGTATTATTTACTAGTGATTTCCCAAACCCTCAACAGCAAGGATTTCAGCCAAAGCTAGGTTGCATCACGGTTTTCTTTAACTTACAAGAAACTTTTTGTCACAACTTAGAACTTGGTAGTCCCGTGTATGTCGCTTTCATAGATACACAGATAGCATTCACCACAGTCTGGAGGCATGGCCTAATGTACAATTTACATCGCCTTGGTGTTTCAGGACGTCTATGGACTCTTATTGACGACTGTCATACCAACGCCTCGTGCTCTGTGGTATTAAACCAAACAAGATCATCTTGGTTTCTTGTTTCGCAAGGAATTCGTCAAGGTGGAATCCTTTCAACACTTCTGTACCTAGTTTTCATTAACGGCCTGCTTCAAGAAATTCAAATATTGGTATTTAGAGTATTACTAGTTCTAACCATACCATTGCGGACGATATCTCCTGCATGGCTTTATCTCCTGCAGCCATCCAAAATATTCTCACCACAGCATTCAAACAGTCTTTGATTAAGAGATTCAAGTTTAATGCAGGCAAGTCAAGTGTTTTCCGGTTTACCCCCTCACCACCACATACTGGTTCGCATGTTACATGGTTTCTAGGTACAGACCCTCTCTACCTGTCAAATACATATAATCACCCAAGTATTCACCTTCACTCAAAACTTGTCCATACTGATAAAATCGCTAACGCCTGTAGGAAAGGGCGAGAAGCTTATTTTGCCTTAAAAATAATACGTTAACATTTCAACTCAGATACATATCCCGGCTCTACACCAGAGTTGTTCTCCCTTCCATCGTGTACGGCTGTGAACTATGGTACGACTTACGCAAAAAAGATTAGCAAGATCTAAACATTCTTCAGCATTTTATCTGCAAACATGCAATAGGCTTCCCAAAGAGTGCCAGATCTGACATATGCGAATCACTCCATAGGCCTCTCCCAATAACATCTGAAATCGACAAAAGGAAACTTCAATTCTTCGCCCGCCTAGCCAGCCTGGACACCCAAACTCTTACTAAGAAGATTTTTTTTCACCGACTCTTTTCTTACATCAAATCACATGAGAGAAAACAATTTGGATACATTCACGACGTTATCAACATTTTGGCTAGATACAATCTCACTTAACATCTCTTGATTTACCTGCAAGTTGGTTACTTACCCCCTAAGGATCTCTGGAATAAAACTGTCAAGGCAGCTGTAACCAACCTCAACATCGACTCCAGGCGTCAGTGCATGCTCTCTGACCCCGATTTTGTCTTATTTCACACCATAAACGCAGGAAGACCCCCGTTTGCTATTTGGAAATTTACATCCAACATACACGAGATAGAACTCCGTAAACTCGTTGTCAAGCTATGAAGTCTTCCAACCTTACCTCCGGAAATATGTATTGTGCGTGGCAGTTGCTTTACCAATATGTTTCAGCACATTTCGACCGTTTGCTTAGGAACGTTGCTATTCGAGACGCTTGGTGGAACACTGTGATTGATGACTTTGACATTTCACTTAGCGCCGAACTTTGCGGTCTTTGTCCACAAGACCTCTATCTATTCCTACTAGGATCAAAACTTCTCTCTGTTACCGTATCTTATCACAACGAGCACAGCCTGCACATCCTTTAATTTCCGTTTTCTAAGGGATGCGGCTGCATGGTGTTACAGACACTTAAAGTTTACTCAATAAACTTACCATAATAGTAAATCCGGAGAAATATGTTCTCCCCAGCAATTGCAATGGACGTATTTAATTATATTCCTTTTCTACTATAATTTCTATTAACTTTGTCACTCATGCGCTGTTTTTATTTGTGTTAAATGTTATACTTCATGCAATCTCCTATGGGAGACAATAAAGATAGAATGAACGAATCTGTAGATCAAGAGTTCGAATAACATGTCAAAAACTTTAAAGGAGGTTTTTCTTTTGTCAAATATTGTTTTCAAAACCGGTTAAAGTATTTTGATTATAATTCTTTTTTATCCACATTTTAACCGCCTTAATTCTCAATCGGACATTACAACCTTAGACGGAAAATTTTACGCTCCAGGAGCGTAGACAATGCGTTATAAATATGTAAGCCCTTGGTAAGTGTTACATGTATACTAGTCAAATCAGTCCCAAATAAATATTGAACTAGTAAATGAATCAGTAGTTAACAAACGAGTGTAAAAATTACAACTCCATAGTTGTGAAACCTATTGAATTAATAAATAAAGGAGAGAATATGATATGATTCAATCTATATCATAATAGTACTAGTACTTTTATAGATAATTGGTGTTGAGTTAACATTAGCCGAGTATGATTTCCTCTATTTCTTACGGAAACATATAGTTAATGCATAGCTCTAAATAAACAGCCAGACTGAAATCTACACCATGTACACGTCCCGTAAGGTTTATCGATTGGTCGAAACCTATGTAGTGACTGAAACTGTCAAACAACTGACAGGACTGAAATCTGCGCGCCCCTTTAACGATTGGTCGAAACCTACAGCGACCTAAGAAAAATTACGCACTGCACGAAATAATCATGATGATGTCAGACTAAAATTTCCCATAGGAGACTATTTGGCTGTTTCTTTTAGCTAACATACTGATGTACATTACAGTAATTTTGTGAATTTTAGGTACATTTTTAAATCAATTTATAAATTTGTTAAAAGAAAGATATAAATATAAACAATAAAATGCTTTCTTTGATGATTCATGCGGGATATGATTGTAGCGATCATTGCAGAAGAAAATTACACAACCTGCTACCGCGGGTTATGTATATAATCTGCAATGTCGATACCCTCATATTCTACATAAATCAGCAAAGAAAGCATTTTTTTGTTTAAAGATAACATCAGGAAGACAATAAATACAAATTCTTTTGCACATGTATAACCGAGAAACGTGCAATAGTCGCAATCTTCACGTTAATTACATTTATATGTTGTATAATAAATGACTTCAGTTCATAGACTTTTCGTACTTTAAATGGATTTGTAGATATTTGCTAAATAATAGGTTCTTAAAACGGAGTGTTCAACAAATAAGTTTTTTAAGATATCAAGTTTGCCCTGAGCTAAGAGAAATAACTCGCCGTGGATCTTGGACGACCGCCTTCCTATTACTCTATCTCGGGGTCCATCTTGGCTCCCAGTAGGGTCCATTTGGACGTCCATCAGTGAAGTCGTAAGCCTCCAACCCCGCCAGTAGCTGTACCAGCCTCGTTCTGGCTATCGAGGGCTGCTCCTCTACCATCTCGATCCGCTTGTGTTTTGTCGGTTCATCCTCGTGTGTACCCGGGAAGAGCTTGACCCCTTGAGATGGCCAGTGAGCAGAACACAGCATCTCCTCGTAAGCCATCTTCTTGACCTTAAAATCTATCTTCGAAGCCCAGATCGCAGGGGTCATGCAAACGTAAGTAACAAAGCGCCATCTGTCGGCATGAGGCCGACCTTCTACGGGGGCTAGGGTATCGTGGACCAATCTGGAATCCCATAGCACCAGTCCACCCTTGGGGACGGGGACTTTCTTTTTCGCGCACCCTTTATTCTGGTAGAATTTTAAGTGGTGATTTTTTAAAATGTAAAAATCTTTGCCTGCCATTGCTTCATTGACATCTGAGAAAGTGTACATCAAGTCCTGGTGGTATTTTTGGGAGCCCTCGAGCACTCTAAAGCAGTAGTCTGATGGGGTCGTTTCCTCCAAATAGACCGCCCCCTGGTACGCATGCAGTCCCTTTCGCCAGCTCCCTTGGTCAAGGTGAAACCAACAATTCTCAGGTTTGGAGAAGTTGCTTCGACCTAAAAATTGACAAATAAGTAGAGGGTGAATTGATTTACGGGACTTTGGATAGTTGTGTCAAACTGCATTGTGACGTAGGCATGTCTATTTCATTGCTAGCATTACAGCTATGGCTCTTTCAAATCAACAAGATTGGTCTAGCCTTTGAGCTAAGACTACGCTATCGGTGTGTACTAGTATTTCGCTTGAAACCAGCGTCATTTTAACTTGTTGTGACGCAAGAAATGGATGGTTACATCGTACTGAAAGTCCAAGGCCGTGTTAAAGTGGTTCTATTCTGCCCCGAAAACCCGGTATATTAAACCATTAACAAACCTAGCTACATCTTAGCTCTCAATCTATTAAATATCTATTGAATTCGTTAAACAATAGTCCAAAAGTGGACTTAGTTTTCATTCATCACGACTTTACCCAGAAGTGCTGCTGATGAAAACCCATTCAAACAAAACTCGATACCTTCAGGATTAATTCTCTTACAGAATTTCAAGAAATTAGATGGTTTTACAGAATGATTTCAGTGGGGTTTTTTTATTATAATTTTAATCATGATTATCATTATTAACATTGTGTGTAATTATTATTTTTGAAGATTAATAAAACATTACCAGTAGTTGTTTTACGTGTATGTTTCTATGATCCCTTGCTATTGTAAACCGGAAAACCACAAGAATATGTTTGTAGCAAACTCTTGCCTTGTTCCGGGGGCTCCGATATAGACATACCGTCTACACTAGCTAAAAGTTTCTCCGTGCCCCAGATGGATTCGAACACAGGTTTGGCGTGAAGTCTGAGCCGCCAGGCGGCGTTAGAGTGGGACGTCCTGTACTGATGCGTGATGCCGGACCTCTTACGTACGGGGGAATCCTCCCCAAACCTGTCCAGCCAGGTCCGGAATTCCTGAGTGTACTTGTCACATTCCTCCAGTGGAATCACCCGGGGACCACGGAATAACCCTGGGTCTCAAGCTCATTCTTTATCTTCTCTTCTTGAATGTGTAGTTTTCTACAGAATATAAATAGAACCATTTTAACAAGAGCTTGGACTTTGGGTAGTTGAATCAAACGACAATGTGACGTAGGCTTGTTTATTTCATTGGAGGCCACTCAGCTATGGCTCTTTAAAATTAACAGGATTTGTCTGGCTTTTGAGGAAAGACTACGCAATCGGTGTATATTTCGCTTGAAACCAGCGTCATTTTAACTTGTTTTGACGCAAGAAATAGATCGTTACATCCTACTGAAAGTCCAAGGTCTTGTTAAAATGGTTCTAGTTTTAGGAGGGAGTTGTCTAAGTCACCTGCCAGAAATCCGTTAAAATCATTGAAACTATTAAAATATACTGTATACATAAAGAGGAAAGGTTGTCAACATATCACCCATCATATTCAACTTGTAATTTTAAGTACGATATTTTCATTTTCTTTTTTATAAACAAAATCCACATACATGTATGTATGTTTTAGTTTTTTAAAAATGTTATCTAATTTCAATATATTTCTATGCAGGGGCGTAGCTTCCATTGTGGCAATGAGGCAACTGCCTCACTAGAATTTTTTTGATCATCAACGGGATTTTCCCTCCCACATAGTAGAATTTCTCTCTTTTGTAAATTTAAGAAATAAACAAATCCAATAAATAAAAATTTTGATATTATACTTCCATTTCAATGTGATCGGGATCAAAATTTATCAGATGGGACTCTTGATCCAATAAAATCTTAGAGTTGTTTATGTGGGAAAATATGGATCAGAAGAAAAAAAACCAAACAAAGCTTACATCGTTTATAAAGAAAAAGGAAGAACGACAGTCTAGAATCGGCATCAGGTACTTTAATTACAGAAGAAACACATATAAATCACTCAATTATAATACTCAAATTCAAAATAATTTTTCGCAGCTAAGGCCCAACACTTTGTTGATTTGCTCCCTTGCGAGAGATCTCCACAATGAGACGCTTGAAACATTGGGGACCGTCTGGTTGGCCTTGCCTTACTTTTTGTTCAAAGGCACCAAATGGTCTCAGTTGACAATATTCTCACAAAATTTGCAAACTCCAAAAAATGCCCAATCGGGCCATTGAAATTTTAAAGTTAAACAACGATTAAAATAAAAATGTTCATTCATCTAAAATACGTTAAAAGTTTTATTTTATTAAATACTGTTGTTTACACATTTTTGAATTATAAAGAATTCAAAAATTGAGTATACGACAATCGTGTTCTCAATTTTTGAATTTCTTATAAATCAAAAATTTGTATACGACAATACTGTGAATAGATGCTGATCTGAAATGAAAAATAACAAAACTTCGTTCCGGACAATGTTTTTTTTTCACATTCTTAAACTCCCAAATTTATTTTTCGTAGGGGGGCTTCGCACCCCTGAACTTATCACAAGGGCTAAGCCCTGGACCCCCTGCCGCAATAAATTTAATGGGCTATGTAACTGGAATACCGGTAAATCTAACACCTACTTTTTATTGGTCTCCATACTCATGAATACAGTCCAATTTGAGTCCCTGAGAGATTGTCAACGGCTCACGTCGCGGGTTGTTCAAATGTATCGAATTTATGTATTTGGTGCATCTGTATGCACAAACATACTTGTATATCCTTGCACCAATCAGATTTACATAATACGGTGTGTGGTAAAAGTGCGACAAGAACAAGCTTGAACAAACAGAACAGGACAATACTGTTAAAAATAATGGTAAATCTGAGATGATGAAAATACAAAATGTAAATTTTCAAGTGAATTCAAAGTACACTTGATTCATATTTCGAAATGTATGTAACCTTTGAAAGGTTTATGGGCCACAGTGCTCACCTAATGGCATTTTTATAAATCTTCTTCTAATTTCCTTATTCTTGATTGTGATTACCAAATTCAGTCTCACTCTGGTCCTTGGAAATATGGTGTTAATATAACAAATGATTATTCAAACTTTTTAAATAGGGCTTTTGGGGGTAAGGAGAGATGAACGTAAATGTTCTTTGCGATCTCTATTTTATCTTATACATCTTGTGGTGATTTTTAAACCCTCTATTTGTCATTTCATTATATGATTTAAAATTTAGATTACATTGTTTGAACCCCTGTCACACCGGAGCTGCGTCCTCACGGCGATCCCGCTGCGTTCTTAAATAATGTAAAACGCCAGGGTAAACGCAGTAGAGTCTCCTGCAGCGCCGTAACAACGTAACTACATCTCCGTCCGTCGCGGTGGGATCGCCTTGAACATTGAAGAACGCCATGCGACGGCGCGCACTTTGAATGTGCACAAAGTACGCGCCGTGGCTCGGCGTTCCGATAAACACGCCGTAGAAGCGTAGTCAGGTTGCCGTGCCAGCGCCGTAAGATCTCCAACAGCGCCACGAGAGCTCCGTCGGCGCGCTCAAGGAACGCAACTAATCGCAGTGTAGACGCAGTGATAAGTCAATTACGCTTGCACGGAGACCTCACGGAGTCCTTTTGGATCTCACTGCGTCTCTACCGCGCTCTCACAGCACTTCCATAGCGTTTGAACAAGTTGTTTTCCATTTGGAAGCGTTCACACAGCGACCCCAAAGAGCTGATGCTGCGTTCATCGCGCTCTCGTGACGTTTCTTCTGCGTTTATACCGCGCTCCCTTGGCGTTTCTACTGCGTTGTCATCAATAGCTGCAGAACTGTAGCTCTCCGGAGAAAAAAATATTGACAGACCGGAGAGCTACAGGGCCACCCATTGAAAAAAATGTATATTTATTGCGCAGAAAAACGTGCGCTAGTTTTGGACTGATTTACCTTATTTATACGCAAATTCTGTGAAAACAATTTGTACCATTAAATTCTTCATGCAATTTAATACTGATATCGCCTCTTTATTTGCCTCAGACTTTCTCCGAAACACGCTACCGACCTCGGAAAATCAAGTACGTTGAATTTTCATCGAGATCGAGAGTCGCCATTTTTACATGTAAACAAAGTGCACCACATGAATACGGGACTGGTGATGGTGTTTAATGCTGTGTGAACGCAGCCAAATGGAAAACGCCGCGAGGACGCAGCTCCGGTGTGACAGGGGTTTAAAGAACGTCTTGTGCACGCAGTCAGCGCGCAGAGCACGCCGTGAAAGCGCGGTAAAATCTCCTAGCACGTCATGAGCGCGCGGCGGAGACTCGGCGAGAGTGCAGTTAATCGCTAAGTAGAACTCCTTGGAAACGCAGTTACACGCCGTGAGAGCTCCGTAAGAACGCCTCGGTCGCCGTCAGGACGCCGTGACAACTCCACTTGTAAAATTTTCAAATAAAACGGTACATTTTTTCTTGATTTTACTTGCGATCCTACGGCGATTCCATAAATTTTACAACGCCGTGAACAGGTGAACACGCAATGGGGACGCAGCTTGGTGTGACAGGGCCTTTACTATAATAGCCTTTCACATAAACATTAAATTTTTTGTAAAAGTGTGTATCCTTCTTGGGACTCATTAACTGTATGGCTCATGAGTAAGGATTTCAACAGACCATGTGAATCCACTCTATAATATCAAGATGTTTAGATGTTAGCTTAGTTATGTCTTAATTTTGTCTTGTATGTTAGCAGAAGATTCCGCCCAACTGTACAGTCATTGGCTACACTGTTGCACCTTTACTGTGCCCCTAACCGCACAACCTGAAGATTAATGTTTTCAGAGTAGTTTTAATACGTTTCTCTATAGATATTTGCGTTTCTAATAGCGTCACCACGATAGTACTGGGATAATTTAACAGTAAAAAAGAAATACTTTTATAACACAAGACTACTTGTCAGGTGGTATGAAAATGGTAGATGTTAGAAGTTTTATTACATCACTTAAATGTACATGGATTAAAAGGTTAACTTGTTCACATAAACCATGGATGGATATTTTCTATGCTCTCAATGGAGATGATATTTTACAGAAATTGTACGATTTTGGAGATAGTTTTGTGTTTGATTGTTTGTTAAAAGAAAATAACGCCTTTTGGAAAGATGTTTTGATTGCTTGGTCATGTTATATGAAATCTTTTACTTACTCTCCGCATTTTAAAAACAAATTTCATTATATTCCAGTGTGGTATAACTCTAATATAAAAGTTAACAACAAACCAGTGTTTTTTAAATCCTGGTATGAAAAGGGAATAAAGGTTGTGCAAGATTTTTTTGATGATGATTGTAATCTTTTAGACTTTGGAGTTCTTAAAAACACATACAATCTATCTGACAGATGTGTGATGCAATACAATAGTATTGTTACAGCTATTTCAAAATATTTGAAATCATTGTTAATAGATAGGTCTTCTTTCAAAAGACTTCCTAATCCATATGTACTTTTATTTTTTGAACCTCTCATATCTTCTGAAAAATGTTCAAAAATCTTTTCTAATTTTTTGAATAAAAATGAGGCTATTCCAACCTCAATCAGCAAGTGGGAGGCAGAGCTTATGTCTTATGGAGTAGACACAATATCAGTGCAAGATGTTTTTAAAATTTGTTATAAAACCACCAGTGATTCTTCTGCCCAGTGGTTACAATTTCGTATCTTGCATAGAATTGTTCCTGTTGGAAAATACTTTAAGAAAATTAACATTAAAACTTCTGACTGTTGTGGTTTTTGTATGGAAAATGTTGAAACAATAATACATGTTTTCATTGCTTGTGATAAAGTACAAACACTCTGGAGTGATTTAAGTCTACATATATACAGAAAGACCGCTGAAAGAGTTGGTTTTAATGTTTCGAATGTTATTCTTGGTGAGCTACCATTGTCAAACACTAACAGGGTTATAAACTTCATAATTCTATATGTTAAACAATATATTTTTATATCCTTAATGCAAAATAAAATGCCAAATTTTCTTGGATTACTTAGTCATTTAAGATTAAAATATCATGTAGAAAAATATGCTGCTATCCAAAATCAAAAGCTGCGCAATTTTGAAAAATTGTGGCTTACGTGGAAAAACATTTTAGATTAGTTTATGATATTATGATTATTACTATTCGTATTATTATTTGTTATTTATTTTTTTGTTTTTTATTTTTGGGTTTTTCTTATTTATTTATTTTTTTTTTGAAGCAAAGTAACCATTTACCACTAATATTGAAAAATGTATGTAAATATACTTGTGTGTGAGTGAGTATGCATGTGTATAAAATTTATAAAAACTGAATTTATTATTGTCAACATTAGTATTAGTATGTATGGAACAAAAACAATAAATTATAAAAAAAAAAAAAAAAAAAAAAAAAAAAAAAATACTTTTAACGTCAGGCGCCTGTGATTGCATCCAATTATTTGTTTACAATAAGTTGAAGGGAGGTACAACTTGAATTTACACCATGTCTATTCTCTTAAATCTTGTCATCTGTAGGAGTTGGGGTGGGTGTTTCCTCGATTTCCATACAACAGACATATCGTCTACACTAGCTAAAAGTTGTGGGGGTTTTTTAATTCCGGAAACTTGTTTCTTCGGTTGGTTCGAAAACTACGTCTACTTTCGATTTATCTACTGTCACCTAAAATGAACAAACACGAATGGGATATAATTCGAAGAAACAGGGTTTTTATTCATAAGAATGTCTCTAATATCAACGAAGTTGTCGATTTACTTTATGAAAAGGGGATTCTGACTTTGAACCAGAAAGAATGTGTCGCGGTAAGATGTTTCAAATGCCTCAGCATTTCTATCATATATATCATGTATGGGAAGAGAGATATAACCACATGGCGAAAAACAATCTTTAAGCAAGTCCCTAAAGATGGCTCAAGAGTGGCGTGAAGGTGGCTTAAAGGACATGCAATCTTTAAGCCACCTTTAAGTCACCTTTAGGCTGAGCTTAATGTCCCAACTTCTTTAAGTCACCTTTAAGTTGTCTTTACACCAACTTTATTAAGTTCCCTTTAAGTCAAGTTTGATCAACCTGAACAGATTCATCGTAAATACATAAACTAAATGCAATAGATCTTTTACAGGGATGGGAGGGGGTGATCCAAGTGATGATATATAATTTCCAAGGAAGGGGGAGGAATGTTCCAGGTGGTTTTAAATGTCAGCACACACCATGCAGAAACAGGTTTCTACACCTAAGTTTTGCATGTGTAAACATAGTCGCTCCAGATAGCTATTATCAACACCGCTCCAATGGACACAGATTGCCATTTATATAAAATTCTTTAATTTTTTTTTTTTTGGTTTCAAAATTATTGTAGGGGCGAGCAAAGTCTCTGTATCTAAATCTGTGCATGAAATTGAAGTATGTTTGTTTTCTATTATAAATTAATCGGTGAAAGCTCTCTCTCTATCTCTCTCTCTCTCTCTCTCTCTCTCTCTCTCTCTCTCTCTCTCTCTCTCTCTGTTCATCCGGTTATGAAACAAAATTGTAAAAAATGAACGAATTATATATGATTTAATCGGTTTAATTTAAGATATGTATTTTTTCCAATTTTAATTATTTTTAGGTCTAATTCTTGATCTGCTAGATACATGTTAAAGATGAAAAGACTCTCAACTGCCTTTGTTATATCAGGCGGGATATTACTGCTTTGTTTGTCTAGACATAGTTTTGTTCATTTGTGTATATCTAGTTAAAGTCTATTGTTTGTCCAACTTAAGAAAACCCCTGGAACTAACACAGAATATACAAAATATACACAACAGGTGTCAATTGTGCCCAGATGCACATCATGTCAATAAATGTATGCAAGAGTAAAATCTAGAGGCTAATCAATTACTGTACCGGTGATCACAAATGGGGGTTAATTATTTAAACATATTTATAAGGGTAAATATATCACATACCCGGCTGGGTACATCATAAAAACTATATGTACATGTATATGACTTGTATACATCATTTGCAATTGCCACATGCAGTAAATACGTAAGTGGTAATCGGTAACATTATTTGTTTTAGAATTGATAGTTTAAAAATCATGTATACAATTAAATATTTAAATATATATAATTTAATTTGTTATTCTTGATCTGTTGTAAATGTATAATAATCAATATTATAAAAATTATACATGCTTGAACGGCACCGTGATCATGAAAACCGGGAAATTGCGTAGAACTAATACCCTTATAGTTTCAATGCATTTAAAAAAAATTTCTCCTTCTTCCTTGCATTTCATTTAGTTATAAATTAGGTGAACGTATATCTACCCAGTTTAAATTTATTAACTAAGTGCTAGTAAGCCTAACAGTTTTCAGTCATGTATAATATGTATTTTTTTGACTGAAGATCAAGTACTGTATTTCATTCAAAATACATGCATGCATGTAATTTATAAATCAGATATAATTGATTGTTACAAACTGAATGGAAGTCAAAATCTTTTCAAGTAAAAAATACACACTCATTACATTGATTCAATAGCCACTA
The DNA here is from genome assembly GCF_963853765.1 of Magallana gigas. NCBI lineage: Eukaryota > Metazoa > Mollusca > Bivalvia > Ostreida > Ostreidae > Magallana > Magallana gigas. Next base: position 55,491,213 of record NC_088855.1, on the reverse strand, counting down.
ATATAAAAACCACTTAAAAGACATTAGTTGCCGTGGTGCAGAGGGAGTGAGGTGATGCTAGTAGATGAATGGTCCCGTGTTCAATTCTCCTCTTGGGCATTTTGAATTTTTTTTAATTTTTTTTTTACTAGAGCAAAAACCATTTTTTAATACCTTTTCTGTCTTTGAATCATTGAAACTTGCGACAGAATATACCCGGTACATCATTTATACTTATCTACAGTACATGTTCATGTATAATCAATTTCTCTTGTTAAAATGGCTGCGTTGTGTGTCTAGATGTGCTTTTATTTCTTTGTGTATATCTAATTAAAATCTATTGTTTGTTAAACCTCAGAAAAACCCTGGAACTAACACAGAATATACAGGATATACACAACAGGTGTGTTTTTTATTTCAGACGCAAGGTCATGCTTTTTTTTTAAAAAATATTTCGCATATAGGTTGAATGTATTAGTCCATTGATCACAGCTGGTTAAATTTTCATAATGTTAATACATTTTGTTGGTAAATTAAGCACAATATTGAATTAAAAGATTTTTTTTAAATGGCTTTAAGGTGGCTTAAAGAAGTTTGGACATTAAGGACCTATAAGTTATCCTTAAATGTGGTTTAATGATGGCGTAAAGATAGTCTTTAAGCTGCCTTTAAGCACCTTTAAGCCATCTTTATGCTTTCCTCAAGCCACCTTTAAGCACCACTTATAGCTTGAAGGTGGCTTAAAGATTGTCTTAAAGCTACCTTTAAGCTATCTTTAAGAACTTAAAGTCATTCATTCTGTGAACTTTATATACCCTATTTATACTCGTCTGCCGATCCTGTGTTTTTAAACTCAAACCTAATCAATTGCTTGATGTATGCGGACGATATATTTTATTATCTTCATCAGCAGATGGGTTGCAACAAAAGCTTAATATCTTGCAAAAATACTGCAATGATTGGTGTCTCAATATTAATACATCCAAAACCAAGATAATAGTTTTCAATAAAGCAGGCAGACTCTCTAAATTTTAATTTAACTTTGCTGATGTTGAACTTGAATGTGTCTCTGAATACAAATACTTTGGTGTGTCATTTTGTTCCTCAGGCTCATTCTCCTTTGCTCAAAGGCAGCTTTATCAAAATACCTTAAAATCTTTTTTCAAACTCAAAAAGGATTTTATTTCTCTGAATCCAGACATCAAAACCACATTTCACATTTTTGATCATACTATTAAACCTATTTTATTGTACGGAGCGAAAATTTGGGGGTATTTAAGCGGGTATTTTAATCCATTTGCAAACAAAAGGACTAAGTGCGGTTTTATGCAATTTTTGCCCCCCCAAAATCAAAGTTTTAGAAAGAGCTTTAAAATAAGATGAAAGATAGTTAAAATCATATTGAAAATAAAGGTGTAAAAGGTTATCACCACAGTGACGTCATAATGTAGAAATGACGTCATGAATATTGCATTATTTTGATAAATTGATGTTTTGTAGCAAAATATGGGTGTTTTCCGATGGTTTTTCGACTGGGAAACATCAAGCGCAGGCTTGCTCAAGTACCATTTTTTAGTATAATATGTATACCTATCTGAAGAAAAACATATGTTAAAATTGCACTTGAGCAGACCTGCGCTCTATACTTCCGAATGCAAAATATAGAGCAAAAATGAGAATATCTTCATTTGTTTGCAATTTTGCCGGAATTAGGTCATTTAAGTGATGTCATAGATAAACAGCGAGTGAGCAATGATGACTAAAATCAAGATTAAAGTTATAGGCATCCTCTTTACAATGATTTGTGAAGATTTCATTTTCATACGATACTATTCAAAAATTGGTTGAAATCGGGGGCAGATATTTGACCATACCGCACATAGTCCTTTCAGATCTCTGGTTGTGCTATGGACAAAATTTATTCCAACACACTTTGTGACAAATTGCATGCATTTTAAGTTTTGCAAATCAATACTTGGTGTGCATAAATCTGCAACAAACTTTGCTGTTCTATCTGAACTGGGAAGATTTCCCATACATTTTGAAATCATAAGATCTATTTAAACTAATTGGTACAGACTTTAGAATCAAAGTCAATCCTTTCCACTTTTCTATAATGCTTATTGTGAATCAAAACAGTTGTTCGAACAGAATATATTTCCTCCTGGTATGGATCAATTTAATTTTTAACTAACAGCATTGATGGGATTAAAAATTTACTGTCAGTAACAATACAAAAATCAAAAGGGCACTTAGAGACTGTATATTTCAATACTATATTAAAGAATGGAATTCTAAATTCAATGTACTTGCTGAAAAAAAAATACCGGTAGGTTGCTACTGCACTTTTAAGCGGACCTAACGGGTGTGAATCGGGTGACTTACCCATTAGTCTATGTGTCACTCTTTTTAGTTTTTTAAAGATAGTCCATTAGTCAATGGATGTTTTAAAATAAATATTATTTCGATATTTTTCACGCTAAACAAATTTAGTTTGTTGTTTTATTGGATAAAACTCTGATTACTTATATTTTTCTTTGTTAAATACCGTGTATATCAATTATATTTTGGAATTTTTTTTGCCATACAAGATTTTCTTTGTTCTAAAACTTCTGGTCGCTAACTAATACAGCGCCATTTGAAAATTGCCCTCAACCAGGACATATCATCTAAATGTAAGTATAAAAGTTGAAATTTTATGCATATATAACATGATTAATTGTTAGAATAGCTATTACCTTATATATGACTCATCTTGAATGGATTTAGAAGAAATAGTTATCTTTAATTGTATCTCAGAACATAAACCGGTTTGGTCAGTAAGTCAGATTTATAGAATAACATAAAAAGGATTATATAGGATAAATAATAAGAGTATGCACGTGCAAATTGATACAAAGATATTTTTAAAACACATACCAGTATGCTACATTTATATTTAGATAGGCTCTCTATCTCTCTCTCTCTCTTCCCATACATGAAATGGCTTATTGATAAAAATTCAGAGGCCTGTGTTGTTTTTTAATAACCCAGATTTTTTGTGTCTCTGACGTCTCCTACTTTTGGCCGAAATATTTAAATTCCCCAATTCTGATTAGTACCTCCAGATAATCAACGTTATGATACTTGTACAGTTGTGGCTAAAACATATCCATTGTCTCGTTGGCCATGTTACTTTCAAGACTTTGATTACCAGATTAAAAAGAAAAACATTTTCCAAATTTAACTGAATTTATCTAGAATAAATGTAAATTTTGCAGTCCCAGCCAGTTGACAGAAGAGCATATGAGATGCTTGACATAGTGGTGAAGAGAGGACCGCGGGCCTTCCCTTGTCTGGTGGAGGCTCTACGCGAAACTGAAAATCCAGTGGCAGCTAATCAATTGGAGGGAAATGCTGGATCCACCACTGATCCAAACAAAACCAGTAACTAGCTAAATATAAGGTTTCAGTCTATAATCCATATACATGTACAGTATCAGAATCTGAGCTACGCCTTATGCCTTTCCTTCTAACCCATTATGTAAATGATTTCTTTGTCAATTGTAGATTCAAGTTATCATCATAAATTCAATAATGTTGTAGATAAAACAAAAAATATGAAAATAGCTAGGCCAGTTTAAACTTCAAAAGCTAAATCCTATCTTAATTGTCCTCTTTTTACAGAAACATACACAAAGCCAGGCCCTCCCAAAACACTCCCCACACACCTCCAAGGGGTACCACCATCAGAGGACAACAGTTCATATGGTATCAAAGAGATTTGTGTAAAAAGTGTCCAGTATACATGTTTAAAAATAACATTACAATGGAGAGCTTGTGAATGAATCCAAGTTCTATATTTCAGTATTTATTTTTCATCACATAACTAAATGCATCAACAGACATTTGATTCAATATACATTGTTTTATTTAAGTGTTAATATGACACTATGCAGCAGGAGAGAGAGATAGAGAGAGAGAGAGAGAGAGAGAGAGAGAGAGAGAGAGAGAGAGAGAGAGAGAGAGAGAGTATATCAAATAAATAGAAAATTAATAGTATCAGCTAATGACTATATCCAATACATTCTCTTGTAGTTGAATGGATGGATGATGTAGAACTGACTAAACTTGAAGACAACTTTATTCGTACTGATCCCAAGTTTGTGATGGAGATGAAAAAACTTCACAATGAACATGTTAGTTTTGTTTCACCTAGCAAACACTCCCATATGAGATATTCAGTTCAGACATTTGGCAGTAGAACACCACTTATTTCATATGCACTAAATCCTATTTTTTCTTTTTTCGTAGATGTACAATATGACAGGAGATAAGAGTAAGCGTGGGAAGTGTTTGATGATAGACAGTATCCCCAATGACTTCTGTCAGCAGGGAGAATGTCACACCATTGTTGACTCCAGTAAAACTCTGATACACCAAACCCTCAAACAATGTGGCTTCAAGTGTATCTACTACACCCGGAATAGTGGAACCTCTCAGGTCAGTTGCTAAAGGTGCCACTGTAAAGACACTGTGGAACCACTTCAGTCAATAACATAAAGGTGCCACTGTAAAGAAACTGTGGAACCACTTCAGTCAGTAACATAAAGGTGCCACTTTAAAGAAATTGTGGAACCTTTAAGGCCAAAAAGAGCCCCTCGTACAGAGTCAGTGGATTTTATTACTCTGGTAAATAACAAAAAGGTACCAAGAAACTGTTGAACCCTTTTGATTATTAACAAAAAAGGTGGCCTTGATTTAAATGTTTATACTTGAACTGTGTATACATGTAACTATTTTGTACATAACCATTGGTAAACAGAACTGGGTAAATAAGACTAAAACAATTATTACTTCAGACAATAAAAGAGAAGATACTTCAGGAGATGAACAAGCCGGACCATGTACAGTACTCCTCCTTTCTTGTGATATGTGTGACCACTGGCCCTAATCCACAATACATATATGGCAAAGATGGAGAGAAGGATTGCTTGCCAATCCAGGAAATACAGGATATGATGTCACAATGTAAAGCATTTAGTAACAAGCCAAAGATGTTAATGGTTCATACTGTGCCAGAGTCAAGCTGTAAGTTATATTTGTATAGAATAAGGTGAATAAATTAACAACAGCTTTTGGATGAATGAATTAACAGTCTAACTTATCAAAAGACCTTTATTATTTAGCTACCTTCTATAATCATCATTGTTAGTAAAAATGATATGTGCAAACTGGTGTTACAGTACCTTTGTGTACCTTTTTAAGTATTTTATTTCATGGGTGTACGTCATTCTGTGTTCTGCAGTGAAATGTTATCACAGCTTCCCATTGGCTGAAGACAGGGATCAAAGGTTAAGTGACTCCATGCAGTACCTGACTTTGGAAGGGGAGGGCACCAGTTCACAGAATGGTGGGGACCTGTTTGTTGTGTCTGTGCGACTTGAACCAGGTGATTATTGATTTTCTGGACAAGGTCAGGAATAAGCTTGGGCATTCAGATATTCTGAGAGCTTAAAATAAATTTAAGCTCTATTATTATTGCATTTTGTTAATTAGAATTTACTATAGAATCAATTTTGGTGTCTTATAGGTATTAGTTTCCTGGTCAAAATTCAAGGGAAGACAGGAGCGTATTTCAGTAATGCATTAGTCTATGTGCTGCTGAAGCATGCTGCCAACCGATCCTTTCTGGAAATGACAAAAGAGGTAAGCCACTAAGAGTTTGACTGATATCTGTACAAGACTGTAGACTCGTCACTCAGGTGATGTTGTGATTTCAGATGGATAGGTTGTTTGAGTCTTGTGAATACGAGGGTGAGGACAGTGTGGATGCCAATCCCTACAACAAGCGAGTTCATCGGCGAGTGAGAGTGGCTCGACTGTCCATCCTGACAAAGCCTGAGAAAGAACTCTTCCTCTTCCCTCAGTATGAAGACACAGGTAATCCCAAACTAGATGACCCCATATGAAATAATGTAGTTATATTCCATAAAACAGCAAAAAAATATGCAGAGATATACATGTGATCCCATGTTACCTGTACAGTTGTTTACTAATCAGGTGAAAAAAAAATTTCGTGATACTGTAATTGCAAATCAAATTACTGTGAAATCATTTAAATTCGTGGGGGCCAATTTCGTGGACTGTGGGTTTTTTTTTTTTTGCTTATTTTTGGGGATGTTTTTGTGGATGCATCAGTTTTCAGTTTCAGAAAGAAAACGCACTCTTTTAAAATTTGTTTTCATTGAGGATGTAAATTCATGGGAGACGGCTACCCATGATGACCACAAAAATTGAGCCACCATGAATTCTAATGATTTCACAGTATCATAAATTAGTTGTAAAGTTTAAACCCAAAAAGAGGAAAATAAATTTGATATTCTGTAATAATAAATCAGATGATGCAATATCAAATTCATGTGCCAAGCAGGAGCTGATCAGGTACCCACTGTCTACATGTGTACTGTATGTTGAATCTCTTACTTAGAAAATCTCAAAATCTTATCTACCGGTATTGTCTTGATTTTCTAGGAACACAGGTGTCTGGTTAGGTCTAGGAGAGCGAGTACCTCATAATGTATGCTCGGAAATCAGAGGAAACACACTGGAAACAGATATGAAATTACATATATTGGTGTAAAACAGGGAGAGCCATTCAACAGCCTGGCAGCCTCAGTATCAAATCCTGACCTTCTTCTGTAGACTTTATAAACTGTGATAATTTCATTTAGACTTTTAAGTTTTAATCTGTAGTTTTTTACCTCATTATTTGTAAATTTCATGTCAACATGCTAATAATGAATACTCCACATGATATTGAGTGCGTGTCTCTCTGTTTTATTCTTCTGCATGTGGATACAGGTGGATAGACTAGATCTCATTTTTCACCTGATGTCCTATCCAAAAAAAAAAAATTCCTTGGTACCAGTATATGGCACTAAAAAAATTATATTTAATTATGTAAAAACGATGGACAATTTACCAAGGAAACTTATTTTTCACAAACTATAAAGAAAAATGTGGGTTAAACAAAATGCATGTAATATGAAATGGATATTTCAATCAAAAAATGTATTTGAACTAGAATCATATATAGCCTTTGACATGAATTTTTTTTTTGAAAATTTGATGTATAATACTTCTTTATGTGTGGTAGAAATAAAAAAAGGAAGCTTAAATTTGTTTTAAAATTTCAAAACCGCCCGTTCTAGTTTTTTTGAAAATTAGTCAGTTCAAGTATTATTAAGAGGACAGGCACGTTGCATCGATTTTGAAAGGGGGGGGGGCGGGCAGACACTCGTCCAAAAAATCTTGACAAGCAAAAAAAAAAGGGGGGGTTACTTTCCAAAATCCTGAAAATCCTAATCCGGGGGGGGGGGGGAGGAGAAGTAGAAGTATATACATTTAACTTCAATTTCACTGTTTATTTCCTTATTTTCAATTCATTTTTTTACATGGTCCCATTAAATGCCCCCCCCCCAAAAAAAAAAACCCGCAAAAAACACACACCTTTAATTACATCCCGATCCGCCATTGTTCTTACTTGTGCTTACTTTAAATTTCATTTGGCTGAAATCATCACCGTTAAATTTTTTCAGCGAAGAATTAATTAATTTTATTTAAATGCATCGATCTTTGGAGAATAACGAATTTATCAACTACTTTATACATATCATCCCCTCCTAATATCGATTTCGGAATCCTAAAAACGACCCCAAGAAAATTCGGTAACTTATAAACATCATCGAATTCCAAAACTCTTGACCCGAAACATCACGAACAAGCCGAGTCTGATGAAATATACACAGCTTGTTAAATACATCAATACACAATCTTATACGACCTCTGGGACTTCAGAACGATGATAGGGCTGGACACATGGACCTGGGTGGGTCTAGCCGGGGTTGGAGCCCTGCTGTGCGTGGGTGTAGGTGCTTTTATTATCCGTAGTCGACGGTGAGTAATTTACACTGATATAGATATTTGATACATCAGTTACAATGAGAGCTAGAGATCTATACGATTGAAAAAAATTACACACAGATATTTATGCAATATTTAAGTGTTTCTAGAAAATTTAGAGTAACAAATTTAAATCATATTTAAACAATACTGCAATACAGTTATCACGCACATTACAGCAACACCGAAATGTTTTTGAAACGCGCAAAAATATTTATGTACGGAAGCCCCTCTGGGAGAAAATAACATAATCTAATGGAGAAAGGTACTACAATATGAACATGCACTGTAGTGGTATGTGCTGTGTAGTTAATATCCACTTCATTGAATACTTTTAACACGACCATGTAATCTAAGTAACCTTCATCTCTCAGGAGGAAGCTAGCTGCCCCACGTGACGTTGTGGTGGTCCACCACTTTTTCGGCAGAGGGTTAGTGGTACCCAGCAAGTCCCCATTCCCGATGAAGCTTGAAACTTTTTTGCGTATGACCAAAACACCGTATATGGTAAGTATAAACATTAGCTCTATAAATAACATTATTCACATCCAGTAAATAGTTTGATTTTTTCAAAAAGTTCTGAATTATTGTGAGTATTCAAACAGTATACAATTATTTAATGCCTGAGCAGTCAATAGACCCGAATATTTTCCCTTGGTGCAGGGAACAGCTCAGTATGATCTATTGCCCGAGGCCATGACCTCGGGCAAGAGATCATACTGAGCTGTTCCCTGCACCAAGGGAAAATATTCGAGTCTATTGACTGTTCAGGTATTAAATAATTGTTTTATTACCTAATTCCGTTTTTAGTATTCTGTGTTCACAATAATAAATTACAGAAGGTTTTCATACCATTATGCATTCAGGTCATTGTTAATCAATACCAATATGACCAAAAAGATAAATTTTAAGAACAATAATACAATAAACATAATAAAGTTGTCTTTTAATCTTGTAGCAAATAAACTTTTTTCTAAAATTAATACGTTGCCGGTCCAACAGATCGCAGTCTATTGACCGGCGGTCCAATAGGTCACAGTCTATTGACCAACAGTCTAATAGATCACATTCTATAGACCGGCAGTTCAATAGATCACTTTCAAACCTGAATACACATGTAAAATAGACAAAAATATTTAATCAAGTTGTAAAGTCTCAAGAATATTTGGGTATTAATATATTTACAAATCATAGCTCTATACGGTCCATAAACCCGAATTTCAAGTAGAGCTGCATTTCTACAGCCAGCTCACTATTCGTATCAATATTTAAAATAACTTTCATATCTCTAGAATGACCACAGCGGCCGAATGTCGACGAAAGGTAAGACCCCCTGGATTGAATACAACGACACCCAGGTAACAGACTCACAGTTCTGTATTGAGTTCATCAAAAAGAAAATGGACATCGACTTAAACAGGAGCCTGAGTGAACAACAGAAAAGCATTGCCAGGGCCTTCCTCAAACTGATAGAGGAAAACTTTTACTGGTAAAGCTTGGTTTACGTCCATCTCATAACGTACATGTAACACACATAAACTGTTTATTGATTAAAACACAAATACATGTGTTATCCTTTCTACCACAGAATTCGCATTATTGAAATAGTGAACAGGTTAATTACAACTTTAAATTTTCTGTAACTTATTTTTCGTACTTTTCAGTTCCTGTTCATCACATTGTGTCAGTTTGGAGTTTTTAACTTATAATTGTAGGACCATGTGCATTGAATTGTTTTGTAACGAAGACAACATACCACTGTTAAAGACCCAGGCCCCCCTGAAGGGCCCCGGGTTCTGGCTTTACTATTGGTTTGTAAAGCGCGCCATCAAGAACGCCACCTGGGGGCACGGTATTGGGCGCCACAGTGTGGATGAGGTTTGGAGCATAGCACAGGGCGACATTGAGGCGCTGTCTCATTTTCTAGGTATTTTGATATAAACGTGGTTCATCTAAACCATGGCCATGGCAAACAGTGTCTGGCCTCTCAAGCTTCGTCACATGTTTTCTTTTTTAAAATTGACCACGTGTGTGAATTTCTATAAATCACTTTTAAATATGTTCTTTCAGGAAATAAGAGGTATTTTATGGGTGACGAGCCTAGCGAGATAGACTGTTCATTGTTTGGAATGTTATCTCTGCTCCTAGTGTCCATGCAAGGAACGAGATACGAGGCTTTCACCAAACGTAAGTACACAGTTAAAATAATATGTACCCATACATAACCGTGTTGTGATGCAATGACCTGACGTCAGAGACATTACCTGTAATTATGTGTTACAGAGCACCATCCTAACCTGTTGACCTACTTCCAGAGGATGAAGTCAACCTATTGGGCGGACTGGGACAATCTCATCACTTCTAGCGAAAGCTTCAAAAACGATCACGGAAAAGTGTATTTCGCTGAAAATGTCGTTAAAAAATGATTTTGATCATTTAACTAATGTTACGGGTTATTACGGGCCGCCAGAACCGCCAGAAGGCGATCCGTTATTTGATATACATTTAATGGTTATTTTTATGAATTAGAAGTAAATTTTCATGAGGAAATATGTTTATGCCTTTTAAAAAATATTACATATTTTTTGTTTTTCTCGTAAATGTAAAATATGTCATACTTAGTAGACTGTCGTGTTTGGCGCGTTTTTATCGAGACTAGCATCTATTCGGAAAAATTTTGAGTTCTTCGTTCTGTAAAAAACAATGTATCGGGATCTGTATATGGGACATACTAAAGACTTGAATGACATTAAATTTTATACAAGCTTATCTTTTAAAAAGATTGGTGAGCTAGCGCTGTAGCCATCATAAAACACAGAAGCAGATTTCTAAAACATTGGTTTATATTTCTGAATCGATTAATTAAATAGGAAGGCATAGTGGTGTACTGGAATTGTACTGGAGTGGGGTCTCAATTTAGAACTGTGAATCTAGAGGCATGGCATAGCTCATTGACTGTGCCTTAATCATTATGTATCTTCTGTAATTTCAATTTCGAAGTGAAAATTTTCAAGAACCATTGGTACTGTTTTGTAGCAATCGTATCTTCTCGGGCCTTTCCGTCAAGCTCGGAAAACATATCCGAAGTTGTTTTCCGAGTTTTAAGAAATTTAACATAAAGCTAGCTATTTATTATAATATTGAAAATAACTTTGCATTATAAGACTTCAGCTACTGTTACTTTTTGACATGTACAATAAAACACAAAACTTTATGTGAAAATGATAAAACGAAATTCAAATGGTACAGTTTATCTACAGTAGTACAGTATTCCCAGAATCCCCTACTATGGAGTCGAGCATGCGTATTCCAGTGAAAAAGACTAACGTAGTTGCGAGAGAAATAAATGATATATTTGAAGTTCTATGTGCTGCGTTAAATATGACGACTTTGTTTGTGTATTTATTATATTTCCAAGTGAAATGTGGTAGAAAAATATCATGAAATGACATCCATATCAATTTTTTACGCAAAAATATGAGAATATGATGAAAATTTAAAATAACCTGAAAATTTGAACTTACTTATTTTTTAAATTCTTTTGAGAACCTCGTGCAATTAAATAACCATGATTATCTCCAGAAACTGAAGTGTAGATAAGATTTATAATTCCATTAAGGAAAAAATTATCCGGCCTATTTTTTACCTTTAGACTGTTAAAATTGTGCATATTCCACCAGATGAGCATGTTTAAAATAATCCTTTTTTATTTTATCATGTGATCCCTTGAAATCATATAAACTAATGCATTAAGTTTTAATTCAATACAATGCAACAAAAAATAAAAACGGTTTGAAATACATAATTTCCAAAAGAATAATGATGAGTTGAACTTTGTTTTAGAATAATGTACAAATCAGTGAGTTTTCCATTACTTCATACTTTGGCAATGAACATACAATTACCGTTAGAAATGCTTAGAGTAACGAACTCGATTCTTAATAATAACAGTAAAATATTGTTCAACTTTAAAACGTGTTGCTGAAAATATATTGAAATTTTCCATATACATTAGTACAATTAACTCGTTATTTTCTTCCTTGTGGTCTGTTTTTTTTATGTAAACAACCAATGATGATGCATACAACAATTATATTTTTGCGGCCCATTTGACGTTTGCGTCAATATGAATTCTTGTTCTTTCTGAAATAAATAAGGCAGCTACATTGTAAACATACAAATAAAATTGGATGTAATTAATTTAAGCAATAAAATGCTTTCTTTGATGATTCATGCGGGTTAATTATTAAGGTGGCGACATTGCAGAAAATTACATAGCCCGCGTACCGTTATAGTGGGTTATTTAAACTTTTTTCTGCAATGATAGCTACCTTCAGAACCCCCATTAATCACCAAAGAAATCATGTATTTGTTTAGATTTACATGTACATCTTTCTTTTAACTAAAAAATAAAATAATTATAAATGTAAGTAAAATTCACTAAAATACTGTTAATGTTCATCAGTAAGTTAGCTAAAAGAAACAGCTAAATTGTCTCCCATTGAGTCAGACAACATCATGATTATTTCGTGCAGTCCGTGATTTACTTAGATTGCTGTAGATTTCGACCAATCGATAAACGGGGTGTATAGACTTCAGTATTCAGTGTATATTTCCCCTTATCTTTGCGACGTTCACTTTTCTATGAAATTCAATACACTTTGCTAATTCATGCACCATGAGCACAAATACACAGGCGGCACAGTACGTGTTTTGAGTACATTTACTTTTGAAGATTAAATGAGACTTTCAATCTTATATAACCAATTTGATTTGCACTTTTGAAAAACTATCATTAATATATATATCTACTCCTTATAATAAAAAAAAAATTCTCAAGAAGTTTCTGGCACTATATTTTTTGTCGCGGAAGCTAACTAAATAACACGTTTTCAAATATGGCTGTTCCATGTATGGTTCATATAGATCTGTGACTAAGAGCGTAAATAATGGCTTTATAGCGGCGATACACAATATCTAATACAAATAGACATCAGTATGAAAATATAAATATAAGCATTGAATGCTTATTTTTGGATGTCGTCGGTCCAATGACACACCAAGGAGTGCAGACAAGTTATCACACACGGCGCTTAGGCGGTATTCTGCACCGCTTGGTGTGTCATAGGACCGACGACATCCAAAAATAAGCATTTAATGGTGTTGTGTGTATTAATTACCTTATGTTAGGTCGTACACTGTATGCGTTTTCGTTTTACTGGATTACTTGTCATTCATCAGCGCATATGGTTGGTCAAAATAAAATGCGCGCTTTTGCCCACCCCGCGGTTCATATTTTTAAAATGAGTAATCATTTAAGACGTATTGATAAAAAAAAAAGACAATTAATAATTATTGTATGTATGTAATCAGCTATATTTTCATTATGGACAATCGTACATGTACCTTGCAATATGCTTTTTAATTCGTTAGCTGGTTGTTAGGGTGAATGAATTTTGCAAGCTATGGCTTTCCATACAAAACTCACACGTATGGGTGAACTACATAAGGCGTTGTGTATTTATCATAAGACTTACTGACCAAAACATCTCTTTCTAAGATATTTATATATTTTCACTTATGGCAGTAAATCATGAAATAGACTAATAGCAATAAGTTTTATATTAATTGTTTAAACTGAACGCATTTACACTACACGTGAAGTCATGAGGTAGCGTGGCCGAGCGGTCTAAGGCGCTGGTTTAAGGCACCAGTCTCTTCGGAGGCGTGGGTTCGAATCCCACCGCTGCCAATTAGTTTTATTGTTTTTCCACACGGAGATATTTGACTCAATCTGAGTTGCAAATAAAAAAGTACACCCCCTTTTCAGTTGTTAAATCCCTGTGAGTCAACACTGACATTGTGACCAATATCTCAATGATAAACAGCAAATTTCAAGCTCTAAAATAATTTGCAGCTAAAATATTTTTCCAGTTTTCAAGAATAACACACACACAAATTTAAAAAAAAATAATTAATGGTTTATCGTTAAATCATATTTTAATGCAAGTATTTTATCTATTCATCAAATAATAAATGACTTTGTTTAGCCATTAGAAAACTTATTAAGGTGGTATGGGCCACCTCTATATTGTGACACATCTCCTATCGATGTAAACAATAAAATCAAGTGTAATATGTTTTACGGTGCGACCGTTGGGGCGAGCACAGCATGTGATCAAACAATGAATTATAATAAATTAATAAAATTAAATTAACAACGTGAAATTTGAATGCCAAAAAATAAAACATACCTATTTTTCAGTAAATTTTCATTATTCATAGTTTATAAGATTTATCATAATTTATTTATTTATATGTAGAACAATAGTTTAATCTCATATACAATGTTGTTAAATAATAAAGATTTTAATATATAAATATTCATTGCACTGCATCTCCTCTTTTAAAGTGATTGTGATTATGATTGATTTCCCCCTTTTTTTTGCAGCAGACATTTTTTCTTAAACTTACATATAAAACTTGACTCATCATAGAGCTCCCCCCATGCTAAATTTTTTTTCATTTTTGTCAATTTATACATAGAAAATCGACTTACCATGGATTTGCCCCTCCACTTAAAAAAAAATAATTAATGTTTAATTTCATTTTTAATTTACGCTTAAAAATATTTGCTTATCATGTTAAAAGAACATGGTGTTGTCCCCCCCCCCCCCCCCCCCCCCCCCCCCCCCCGCATGTAATAAATGGAAGTGAAAATAAAGAAACCATTGAACTGCTAAAGAGCTGAAGGATTAGAATTTTCATGATTTATTTTTCTATATGCTTGCAAAGATTTTTTGGATGAGGCTGCCATCCACCCACCCACCCCCTTTAAAAAAAGGCGCTGCTACGTATAACGTTACGTTTCAGGAAATTACCGTAATTATAGTGAATAAAATATTTGTGAGCATTCATCCAAATCAGTGCAATTTACAACTGTTTCCTGTATCTGAAGAAATGTCCTTATTCGTCAGCTGTTCTTTATCTTAGCCTTTGCAATATTTTAAGAGGATTTTGGTCATTTCAGCAGATTTACAATAACTTCAATTAGAGTAATTTCCCCTTATCAGTGCTTATTGTGACGTCAAAGCTGACGTTGGTTAAGTGTCGTCTTACTCTTTAAAACTCCCCTGAGAAATAAAAGTATGCGAAGTATACTGTTTTATTTACTTAAAAAGCATGATGTTCTTAAAATTACACATCTTTTAAGCTTTTCAAAGGTTTTACTTTGATTCTCGGGAGAACGTGATGTTGGAACGTGAGGTTGGAAACCATTGGTACTATGAATTGTGGGTCAAAATTTACTGACTCCGAAAAAATATATCGGATCAATGTGTAAACGTTTGTGACGTCACACGATTATTTTTGATTGAAAGTGTACTGAGGTGAACTTTAGAGGTAACATTGACTGTATGTCGCTTACATCGTTATTGTTTTTACTGTCTAAATTTGTCTTGCTGATTCTCGTGAGAGTGTGAAGTGATAAAAATTGCCATGATTACAGGGAACTACTGGGACGATTAAAACGATGCATTACTGGTCCGATTTACTGACGACAAAAAAATCCGTTGAATGAATGTGCAACTAGTCCGAATTTTCTATTCACACACGCCTTGCCGGTAGAGCTCGCTTCGCGCCGGCGCTGCGCGCCGGCGAGCTGCGCTCGCTAATATTTGATTTTAAATCTTTTCTTTCCCAGATTTGTTGATTGACAGCTTAGTGCAGTGGGTCTGAGTGTTAACTATGAATCTGTCTGTCATGAGTTCGGATGGCGCTGGGGTCTTTAAAAATTGAAGATCACCCACACAAAATTATACCATGATAAAACAAAAAAGTATCCATTTGAAGTAAGACTGGAGCTCATAATACCAAAATGAATTCAAATATTCCATGTTCATTTTTATATGAATTAATGAATAATTTTTATGGTTCATTACTGAACTACTGAAGTTGGGAATCCAAATAAATAACCGGAACCCCATCCCCGGATCTGTGCAGGAACCTGCACTAAAAAAATAAAATGAATTTCACAGGTTCCTTTGAAGAGTATTCCTGTTTAAATATACCACAAGACAAATGATGGTAAATAATCAACTTCAATAGTTTATTAATCAAACTTAGTCTATTGTTTGACAAAACACATGAGTAAATCATTTTCCAGACTGGAACAAAATCTCTCTTTCTCTCTCTCTCTCCTCTCTCTCTCTCTCTTACAAATATGCAAAGAACGCTCATTGAAAAGTAAAAAAAAACCAAACATGCATTTACAAATTAATTCTGATCAAAAGCAGCTTAGCAGCATATTCTGCTATTCTGCTTCGATATAATTTTCAGTTTCTAAGGAAAGCAAATAGAAATTATTTAGCATTTATTTAGTAAGTTTATAAAAGTTTATAAAAGTTGTGATATTTCATCAAAAATGAAAAAGGATCTCTCTGTGTCAACAACAGACTTATATATTGGGATGAAAAAGTATTCATCAATTTTTGTCTTGGCACATGTAAGAGACAAAAAAATATAAGATTTATAAAAGTAATTTTAATACTAGCAGGACATACATTTTTGATAACATGATAAATTTAGTCTTGGATAAAAAAGATTTTAACTTTGCTAAATAAAAATAAAGCTTGTTTTAAGATTTTTTTCCAATGATTTTGAACAAAAGTATTACATGTTTAAAAACACTTAATTAACTTATTGTATATTATATATATAATATAAATGAACACATGTATTGTACTTCAATTCGACTCTAAGAAGTGTTTGAATGATTAAATTAAGAATAAAGAATAGGACAAAATTTTAAGATTTATGAAATACAGAATAATAGAAAAAAATGAAATAGAATAGAAATATTGCAAAATGTGCATCATATCTAACATGTATTTCAAATTAGCGCTCATTTTATGAGTTACATTACAAGGGTAATTACAAACATTTATATACACATGTACACAAAAACTGTGGTCTAATTCACAAACCTAAGCAATTGAAAGATGAGTAGCAATTCATGTATGTATAAATAAGTATCAACAGTAAAAGTGGATTTAAAGCTAGAACTGGGACTGGTACTTGAGCACTCTGTGTCTGAGTGTGTCATTATATGAACACCAACACAATACGTAGATTACATCTAGATAGAGAAACAAAACAGTAACAATAACACATGCGATAGAAGGAAGTCAAAATAACAAAAATGTACGGGAAAATGACGCTCCGAGGCAACTGTCATATTACACGTAAACCAAAACGTATTTACATGATTAATAAAGATAACATTGTAACACTTGAGCAAAACATTGACCTGCAAATACTTTACCCTTGTATCGAAGTAATAAGTAAGTCTATTAACTTTACAAGTCTACAAGCCAGACATTAAAAAGCAATACACGTGGATCTATCATATATAAAACCACTTCCACAGATCTGTCGCGTGTAAAACCCTATCAAAAGATCTGTAACATCTAAAACCCTATCTATAGATCTGTCACAGGTAAAACTCACAACATCAATGCAGGCATCACACTGATGACAATATCAAAGTCGGGTGAAATCAGGTGTAAATAACTTATTTCTGTTTAAATATTTGATATAAATAATGAAAAATTTAAAACATCTCTAGGTGGAAGACATCATAAAGTTACAATTCACTGTAAACAGTAAAGAAAGTAGTCTGATATATCTGATATTTTCCTGGCTTTTTTAAAATGATTTTGATATCTAACTTGCCAGGAAAACGTCAGAACCGGCGCCATAACAAAAACTGGGAATTCACTGCCCCAACTGAAGGCGGCATGTTCAATTTTAGATGTTTGTGAGTCAAATCAAATGTTTAACTCACAACTTATTGATAAAACGACATTTCTAGTACTCATATATATCGCTTTTATTGGGTTCTTACATTCCATCAACAGACTGTTGAACACAATTTATCGAACTGTCAAGATTTGTTTTGATTCATACATGTTTAACATGTTTGATTCATACATACTAGACAATATAGGGTTAAAATGTACAATTCTTTATTAAAGTGATTATCAAAATATGGAGTAGAATACTTTTTAAGCAATATATTGGTGAGTTTAAGGATACATTTATTAAAATTGAGACAAAATGCCGGAGGCGATAAATTTCCAATTTTTGTAATGGCACTGATTCTGACATTTTCTTGGCAAGTAAAATATCAAAATCATAAATTAAATAAGGCAAGAAAACATCACATATATTTGGACTACACTGTAGTCAGATCAAGAGAAAAAAAATCCAAGAAAGCCACAATATTTTAACATTCAGTACTGCTCTGGTCTTCTCCACTAGTACATGAACCAGTGGATGTACCACACATTCTATTCATAAAACCAAAAATTGTTATGAACCTATAATTCATCAGAATATAAGAAAGTTCGACCACTTATGATTAATCAAGAACAAGAAAATGACCTTTTTATCAGATGAAAAACAACATATGAAATGCACCAATAATAATTTCTGAACATTTTTGCCTAGGAGACTGCATAATCCTAATGTTTTCTAACACATATTGATTTGCCTGCATGTGTATTGGGAAAAATCACAGACGTACATTAAATAATTGCCATCATTTCCAGATCAATTTTGGGACTAGTGAATAATAAATAAATAAATAATGAAAATAATAATAATTGAAGATTCGATATAAAAGTTAGAAAAATCTAACTACTGAATGTAAAACATGAAAACAACCAATACAGAATAACAATGCAATTAAGGAATGCAAGTTGAATAATCAATTTCCAATCAAACTACAGGGAGACAGCTTTGCTTCAATTTTTTTGGGGACTAAAAGTACATTGTATTCATTTATGAGTCATGTCAGTTGTAAAAAAACTTCAGAACTTTCCAAGCTAATACACGTAGTATACAAGCAAAACTGAACAAGTTAATAGTATATATAGGCAATAAACAAAAACACCCGAAAACTGAATAATTACCATATAAATAATGCATACAACCTGTAACTGAATACATTTCAATGAGATCTATGTCTGATATGTGATGAGTTATCACTGATAATCAATAGTGACTATATCAATGCATTATTTCAATCCATCCTGTCAAAATATGATTACACACTCTCCAATCATTAATCATGCTAAGAACGAATGGTATAAGAGTGTCATAAAAGGTCAACTTCCATGACCTGTGATATATGAACTGTGACCTTGATCCTTTAACCTGAATGTACAGTTTTCAATTCATCACAAATGAATTTTCCATCTTTTTAAAACAGCTAAACAAGAAAGGCTTAAACTAATTGTAATGCAGATATTTTACCTTGCAAGTGAATGGAAACATTGTTGAGGAGTGAAACTTTTGCCCTGCCATTATGTTTCAACAACAAGTAATCTATTCTTGTTTGTAGTTTTTGTGACTAGTATACAGTGACATGGAATAATTTAACAGTGTCCCTATTAGTCATCTAGTTTACCTTTGTCTAATAGGAGATAAATTTTCATAATACTTTCTTGATCTCACAACATTATCTCCAAATAAATAGCTTTCATTATACAAAGAAGTTCATATTCAACTGCTTCATACCTTTACATGATTTTATACTGTATAAGATCTATCAAATTACAAGAGAAATGCAAAATTTACAACTAAAAAATCTTCACAGTGACAGTGTGAACCAATACCTAACCTTTGTAATATTTGCTCAGATTGATCATTAACTTTGTTTATGAAGCAGTTCAAACACAAGAATCACAGTTATGGCAAGACAAAAACATGTACAAACTCCACTGATAGATACAAATGGAAGTCAAAGCACAGAAAAACAAACATCACTGGTTTCTAGGAACATCACTGAACTCTGTGTCGCTGTTTTCAGAAGACATGTTGGGAAACAGCACAGTGAATCGTTCATCGTTTTGAATACTAGTCGCTAACTCCGTGTGCTCGTGGTTACTCAGAATGTCAACCAGCTTCTG
This sequence comes from Magallana gigas, assembly GCF_963853765.1. Lineage (NCBI taxonomy): Eukaryota > Metazoa > Mollusca > Bivalvia > Ostreida > Ostreidae > Magallana > Magallana gigas. The sequence goes on along the minus strand of NC_088855.1, from coordinate 55,471,318 downwards.
AAGGTCAAATGAACACATATCCGTGCGCTGGCTGAAGGTGATCAGACAGCAGTATATCTGTTCCCGCACGTTCCGCTGATGATTTGCCTCGTGTTCCTCTATAACGTGGTCAGCTGTTTTCCCAACAGACACTATAAAGTAATCACATCATTTATGGTGACTTATGTCCATGTTTTTACAGAATTCAAAAACAATTTTAAGAATGTATGAAACTTATAATACATTTATCTGAAGCATCAAAACATTAAAATCACAAAAATATCATAACACACCAAACTGCAGGTACATATATATACTTACAGAACAACTCCCTGATGATGAACTTCCAGTCACTGATAGGGAGATTTTTTTGTAGAAAAAGACTAAGGTCCATCCAACCTCTCTCCACTACTTCTCTACGACTTGTAGAACGCTCTAGAAGGATAAAATCATAGCAACATCATGCATGACCACTCACTGGCCTATTATTTCATACAACTCACTTGATTATAAATCTCGTTATCATTAAATTCCATTAAATCATCTCATACAACACAAGTTCTATAAATCTCTTTTGTGAGTTACCTTTCACTGGTGAGTCCTCTACATTTGGCACGATCAGAGTGTACGTCTGTCCATTTGTAAATCCTTGCTGATTACTCTGGTCTGAGATCAGTTGTCCATTGGCCGCTGTGACATGTCGTAACTCATCTTCTTCATGCCTGCTTAAACACAAAAATTATATCAAAAAGAGCTTCACGTTTTGTGATTTAAAAAAATACTCAATACCTTATTCCATTTCATTACCAGGTTTTCCAATTTACATGTTCATTTTATATCCTTTAATTTAATGTCAACACCAATAAGCAGTATTTTTGTGTGTTTTGGAGTGTTTATCACTTTGCCAAGGCTCTGGTATAAAAACTTACAACTAGTCTGACAAAAATCATAAACTAAAATAAATAATGAGGGTTCCTATATACCAGTAAAACAAATATAATTACTGAGAATGTTTCTGTGGGGTCAGTGATTATGTAACAGCAGCATTGTTTACATCAGAGTTTACCTCTTTTCTTGGCTTTGGGGTAGACAGCCTCGCCTGCGACACATCACCACGGTAACAATGATTGCCACCACCACCAGGACCCCTGCCACAATGCCCACTATCACCCCGAGGTCAGATGTGTCCTTTTCTCTCTCACTTTGAGGTGTCGGTTTATCTGTACAAAATTCTCGGAAACTACACAAGGTCATCAAATCTGACATCAGGTATTTAATTTAACATTTATATTTTGTACATAAAACCACAGCTTCTGATATACAACAAAACAAATTCTTAGATTCAAAGCTTAAGCTTAAGTATAATTTTTTTCTTGAATTGTATAAAATATAATATGAAGAAAAGATATTGCACGACATACACTTTTACAGACTGATTATTATGTATATGATAATCAGATAAGGCTTTCTCTCTAGGTGGGCATATAGTGTTTCTAACACTTATTAATATACCTCCATTTTCTGTCCGTCTACCAGTTGGTCATTTACCCATCTGTCTGCCCGTTCATCCATCTGTCTGCCCATTTGTCTGCCTGTCTGTCTAGGTCATTTACCCCCACAATGTATGTCTGTCTGTCTGTCTGTCTAGGTCATTTACCCCCACAATGTATGTCTGTCTGTCTGTCTGTCTGTCTAGGTCATTTACCTCCACAATGTATGTCTATATCTGTCTGACTATGTCATTTACCCCCACTGTCTGACTTACCCCCACACTCTGTATCTGTCTGTGCAGTGCAGGCCTGTGTTTCTGCTGAGGAAGTGGAGCATGTGGAACAGTTTTTACACTGGAGCTCAAAGTTGTATTGGTCCTGGAATGTTCCAGTTGGACAGGATACACACACCGTGTCATCTGTAGCAGTGCCTACAACATGAGTAACATATCATTAATGCAATTTTATGTTAAAAATGTTTCTTTTCAAATGACCTAACTCAAGAAAGTTTTGTGATTAAAATAAACAATGGGCCATGGGCCACATCGCTCACCTGAGGAACAATAGGTATGATAAAATCAGCTTAATGGAGTCATAATACAAACAATCTGGACAATGTACAATAATACATGTAGATCCTGTATAAATAAAATCCACTTTCCCCCCTGGATATTCTTATGTTTATAATCATTAGTCCCTTTTCTAACACGATGATTTTATAGTCATATCACATGTTGAGTATTGCAATTCTCAAAAAGATCCTTAACAATTGTTTATATATGGGATATAAAGCTACATCAAACTCTGAACCTTCTTGTGAGGCCAAAGAATTGTCCTGGAGCCAAAGTCATAACAATTATAAAGAATCGTCTGGCTGATTAGTTTCTGAGAAGAAGATTTTTAAAGATTTACTCTATATATTCCTATATTAAACTTCAACCCCCTATTGTTGCCTCACCCTACCCCCAGGGGTCACGATTTTCACAACTTTAAATCTACACTTCTTGAGGATGCTTCCACACAAGTTTCAGCTTTACTGGCTGATTAGTTTCTGAGAAGAAGATTTTTAAAGATTTACTCTATATATTCCTATGTAAAATTTCGAGCCCCCATTGTGGCCCCACCCTACCCCCAGGGGTCATGATTTTCACAACTTTGAATCTACACTACCTGAGAATGCTTCCACACAAGTTTCAGCTTTGCTGGCTGATTAGTTTCTGAGAAGAAGATTTTTAAAGATTTACTCTATATATTCCTATGTAAAACTTCGACCCCCCCCCCCCATTGTGGCCCACACTACCCCCCGGGGTCATGATTTTCACAACTTTGAATCTACACTACCTGAAGATGCTTCCACAAAAGTTTCAGCTTTGCTGGCTGATTAGTTTCTGAGAAGAAGTTTTAAAAAGATTTACTCTACATATTCCATGTAAAACTTCGACCCCCCCATTGTGGCCCCACCCTACCCCCGGGGGTCATGAATTTCACAACTTTGAATCTACACTACCTGAGGATGCTTCCACACAAGTTTCAGCTTTCCTGGCTTTCTGGTTCTTGAGAAGAAGATTTTTGAAAATTTCTCGAAATTTCTAATTATCTCCCCTTGAAAACGGGTGTGGCCTTTAATTTTCACAACACTGAATCCCCTTTGCCTAAGGATGATTTGTGCTAAGTTTGGTTGAAATTGGCCCAGTAGTTCTTGAGAAGATGTTGAAAATGTGAAAAGTTTACAGACAGACGGACGGACGGACGGACAAACAGATGGACAGACGGACGACAGACAAAATGTGATCAGAATAGCTCACTTGAGCTTTCAGCTCAGGTGAGCTAAAAACTCACCATTCCCATTTTATAATTTTAAAATATTACCTTTGTCAATAATTCTAGAACTGTTAAATTTAAAATAGAAACATTATTAATGAAAGCTTATGTGTAGTTAAAAACAAACACATATCAAATTGGCTGTGTGTGCTGTGTAATATACCTGGTATACAGATATTAAAAAGACTGACCTAATTTTTGGACATAAAACCCAGGCAGACATTTGGAATGTCGGTCACAATAGCTCTCCCCCGCTGACCTGTATTTCATGTAGTACCCTTCATTACACTGGCAGTGGCTGTCGGATCGGGTGGTGCAGTTCTCCACCAGCTGGGAGTTCCTGTCAGTACAGGAGATGGTACAAGGGTGGCACCGCGTGGCCTGGTTATGGTACAGACTGAACTCCCCGTCCGAACACGCCTTACACTTGGCTGACTTGTTCGTCTCCTGGCAATCTGCCTCCTGTAATTTATACAACAATCTACTAAGGTACAGCCTCTAAAGCTGTAAAAAGAGATTGTTTAATATATCTAACATTGAATGCTATTATTGTTTGAAACTATTTGTCAAACACCAGTAGTTTTTTCAATTTGTGTTTTTCATCAGTCACTGTTAGCTTTAAGGTATAGACTGTACATCTGTTTGGATGTATAATCGATGATCGTTCCTAGTTGTTTTATCAATTGTATCACGTTATTAACAAATGGTGATGTATTCTAGCTGTATTCTAGCTGTTTAATCATGCAGTAATATGATGTTATCACCAATACCTTGAAGAATCCTGGGGCGCAGCAGCCACAGATGAGATTTGTGTTGTCGACTCTGTATGTGTAGTCTGTCTCACAGGTCCCCTCTACAGACACAACCAGGGAGCCCACCACGTACAGATACCACCTCAACATAGTCCCTGAAATAAACAGACACCACCTCAACATAGTCCCTGAAATATACAGATACCACATCAACATAGTTCCTGAAATATACAGACACCACATCAACATAGTCCCTGAAATATACAAATAATACCAGGTCCTCAACAAAGTCCCTAAAATATGTAGATTAAACCGCAACATCATTGCTGAAATATACACACACCACCTTAACATACTCCCTGAAATAAACAGACACCACCTCAACATAGTCACTGAAAAAAACAGACACCACCTCAACAAAGTCCCTGAAATATACAGACACCACCTCAATATAGTCCCTGAAATATAAAGATACCATCTCAATATAGTCCCTGAAATATAAAGATACCATCTAAATATAGTCCCTGAAATATAAAGATACCACCTTAACTTAGTCCCTGAAATATACAGACACCAGCTCAACAAAGTCCATGAAATATACAGATACCACCTCAACATACTCCCTGAAATATACAGACACCACATCAACATAGTCCCTGAGAAAAATTTATATCACCTCAACATAGTCCCTAAAATAAACAGACACCACCTAAACATAGTCCCTGAAATATAAAGATAACACCTCAACATAGTCCTTGAAATATACAGACACCACCTCAACATAGTCTCTGAGGAAATATACAGATACCACATCAACATAGTTCCTAAAATAAACAGACACCACATAATCATAGTCCCTGAAATATACAGACACCACATCAACATAGTCCCTGAAATATACAGACACCACATCAACAAAGTCCCTGATATAAACAGATACCACTTAACAAAGTCCCTGGAATATACAGACACCACATCAACATAGTCCCTGAAATAAACAGACACCACCTCAACATAATCCCTGAAATATACAGACACCACATCAACAAAGTCCCTGATATAAACAGATACCACCTTAACAAAGTTCCTGAAATATACAGATAGCACCTCAACATAGTCACTGAAAAAAACAGACACCACCTCAACAAAGTCCCTGAAATATAAAGATACCATCTCAATATAGTCCCTGAAATATAAAGATACCATCTTAATATAGTCCCTGAAATATAAAGATACCACCTTAACATAGTCCCTGAAATATACAGATACCACATCAACATACTCCCTGAAATAAACAGACACCACCTCAACATACTCCCTGAAATACACAAATAATACCAGGTCCTCAACATAGTCTCTAAAATATGTAGATTAAACCTCAACATCATTGCTGAAATATACACACACCACCTTAACATACTCCCTGAAATAAACAGACACCCCCTCAACATAGTCCCCGAGAAAAATTTATACCACCTCAACACAGTCCCTAAAATGAACAGACACCACCTAAACATAGTCCCTGAAATATAAAGATACCACCTCAACATAGTCCTTGAAATATACAGACACCACCTCAACATAGTCTCTGAGGAAATATACAGATACCACATCAACATAGTTCCTAAAATAAACAAACACCACCTAAACATAGTCCCTGAAATATACAGACACCACATCAACATAGTCCCTGAAATATGCAGACACCATCAGGGACGATGTTTAGGTGGTGTCTGTTTATTTCAGGGACTATGTTGAGGTGGTGTCTGTATATTTCAGGGACTTTGTTAAGGTGGTATCTGTTTATATCAGGGACTTTGTTGATGTTGTAAAAATCATAATTAAAAGCAGTTGGTCCATTAAAGTCATCCTTACCATAGTCCAAGAAATACACTGTATGTTCATGAACATCATGTTTACATTTCCTCCACAACTCCACATAACGTATACACAACAATTGTAGCTACATAGAGTTATGACTGCATTGAAAGGGCTGTAACTCTGACAGTTGCTTGCAAGCTAAATATAATTCTTACGTACAATATTATCGTATATCTAGGTTATAGCCTGTGTTCCAAATAATTCTGCTAACAAAGTTAAAGAGTGCAGAATTTGCTATGGCATGCTATTTTTTGTCTCCTGTTAGATTAATCTAAAGTTGTTCTAATTATGAACAAATAAAGCTGTCAGAGTCTTTTATTCTTTTATTGCATCAAATTGAATTTTTAAAAAGTTAACTAATATAACTATGGTATAAAGACATTTAACATGATAGCAATTGTTTGGCATCTTAGTTTAAATCTTTTTTTTTTTAATTATGACAGCAAATTGAATGTTTAGTCCAAATCTATAATATAATACATGTACAATTTAATTCCTAAAATTAAACTTTTAACTGCTGAGGACCAGACACCATTAATCATATATATACCGGTAGTTTGTTCCAGTTTTGCCATATTCTAATCTTTCAAGTTTCTAGAAAAAATGGGGGGGGGGGGGGAATGTGTTGTTTTTATTAAATGCGTGACAAAACACTGTCTATTAGAAATATGCAAATGTGTTACGAGGTCCTTATCTAATATGATGAAATGGTGAACTGATGAAACATACTCATTTTTCATAGATTTCTTATGACAGTTTGCGTATGCACTTATAACGTACTTACATCACCTGTAACAGCTGGTTATGAGAGAGGACCAAAATAACACGCGAGTCGCAGACTGTGCTCAAAAACAATACACATTACATGCACAACATCTGCCTGCCTCAAACAGATTGCTTAGTTCATAGTGACAGACACAAATCAGTTGCCTGAAAACTGTCACCAGAGGTGAATCAAGAATGGCAGCCAGGATCAAACTTTAGACCTAACTGTGATGTAATTTGCTACCAATTTCACAACAGAACTCCACTGGGTATAAAAATTAAGATAAAAAAGTACAAAGGATTAGAACCTGTTACCTTGTAGCTAACACCGGCAGTGTTATCTGATTCACTCTATGCAGGTACTTCAAATGTGCAACTAAACCCTGGATCCTGTCCTACACCTGAATATCTCACCTTTCAATTCTCACCTTTATTAATTCAATCAATAGGTGTCCGGTGTCACCGACCTTTGGCTTCATCAACCTGAAGTAATCCACAGACAGGGCCCTGTGCCATGAGGCGATTATACCGAGGCTCGGACAGAAAGATATTTAACACTCTATTACCCTGCATGTGCCGCCTTAGATCGCTGCATGCGACTGAAGATAATCACACAGTATCAACCAACAGAAACCACAGACTTCATGAAACTCAATCCACCCTCAACATCAAGACACCATTCTGTTCTTTTGAATATGGTTTAATATATATAAATAAAAGCAGCAGAACATTTATGCAATCAAGTGTTTAAGAAATGTGAAATATTTTACAGGCTTTCTCTGTATACTGTACATTGTATGTGTCCTTTTAAATGTTGTGAAATACTGATGCACAGCGGGCATCCATGAAACAACTGCAGTCATCCAGTCAAAGCAAAAATTCTGTGACATTAATTATATATTCAAATTTTTTCCTTGTCGTTTCAGGTGTAAATTTTGATCAGAAAATTAAAAGATAAAAAATATTAATATCCATTATATTTCTTATTAAAAAAAAACCTGACCTCTTCCCACCAATAGGAGCACTCAGTACCATGCATAAAAAACAGAAGCTATAACTGCTTCACATTCAAAGGGTATCAAGTATAATGATGAAAAATTAAATAGCTGACACTCTTGTCCTGAAGAGTCCGAGCAACTTGTGTCAAGTCTGCTAATGACTGGAGAGACATGATATTTGAGATCATTGACAAGCATCAACAACACAGATTAGACCACTTGAAGATCAAGAGTCAAGTACCCTGATGTACACATAATTCGCGCCAATTGATCGATTAATAATCCACTGCGGGGACAGCCAAAGTAAAAAAGAAATGTATCTTTTGTGCCGACACAACAAATCAATTTAAACCGAATCAATAAGAAGGAAGCCTCATACATATCCTGCAGGTTTTTGACAGGAAAAAACTTTCACATGATAGAACATTTGTATTTACCCACTTTCCAATCTCTCTGGGCAGATTTCATTAATATTAAATAGAGCTAATGTCCGCTCACAAATTAACAGTCTCGTACAAAACGGCCACTGTTTGATCTCTTATAAAAACAACCCACAAAAGAGGCCCTTCAATAGATTCTACAATTTGTTGTATACATGGTTTGGATTTTTTGAAATCGTGTACAATCAATATTTCTGCACTGATGGAAAGTGTTTAGTATTGAATCATGGCATTATCTAGATAACAATCTCCACTGAAAGCCGATTATGATCTATCCCATTAATATTTATCAGACTTGGTACGTACTGGATTGGTGACCACATCATGTAACAGCATACTATAACACAAAATATAAAATATTTACTCTTCTTATGAGTAATCATTTTCAACTTATCACATTTCTCTATCCCTCCCGGCCATCCCCACCCAATACTAATTTTTAAATCAATTTAAATCTTACTATGACACCTATTTCTCTATTTTTTATTAAAAAAAAAAACTTTCTCTCTTAATCATATTTCCGTATTCCGACTGAGCCATTAGCCTCAGTAATCTTTTATCAATTATTTCCATGCACCCTGGCTATCTTCATTTAATTCCTCCTTACATTCCTTCATATTACCGGTTTCTTCATTCTAACGCTTAGCGACACGATACCTGGTTTTGTTACCTGCATTGAGAGCAGCGCTAATTACTCAGTGGGAAATATACACTCTCTGATATGACCAGGACACGATGCATTATAATATCTTTCCAGCATCTGTCTAGCGAGTGATTGAATGTCACTTAAATTGTTTCAAGATTAGTTATCAGAGTTGAGTTGTAGAAAGGAAGTATGATTTGAATTCTAATTATCTATTCAGCTACTAAATGTTTCACTCAAATTGAGATTGAAATCATCTAGAATAAATGTTTTTGTAAAACACTTGAACATGTAAATGCAGCCCAGTATTTCATATATGTGCATGAAAAGTTCAGACACTAAAGTCAGTAATTGTGTACCTGTACATGAATAATTGTCTCGTTATCATTTCATCAACATTTTTAATCACCCATTGACATGGACATTGTCCATTTCCTTCAGATAACACATCGTTTTAATCATTAACTGGAATACTGTGTCTAGATTAATATAAATTCTTGTTCATCAATCTCAATAAATATTTGATTTTGTAAATTTGCCAAAAGACATTTACAGCCTGATCCAGTATAGTTTACTGCTTCTTTTTATTTCCTATTTTCTTTCTTTGTGACACATCCAATCTCTCTCTCTCTCTCTCTCTCTCTCTCTCTCAATCTCTCTCTCTCTTCTCTCTCTCTCTCTCTCTTCTCTCTCTCTCTCATGTATTAGTAATGACATGAAGCAGCTGAATTATGACCACGCCCGACCCTCAGTGGTTTCTCTGATAGCAGGATACTTTATATCTATCAGACCTTTGACTTTTCTGTGTTGCCAATATAGTTATCATCCAATGATTACACAATCAAAATACACTGAAACAAGAACTTCTAGATCTTTATCCAACTTTATCTTGGTCAATTGTGTATTCATTTAGAAAGTCTGAATGAATTTCCCACATTATGTCATGAAAAAAGAGGGGTCCATGGTCAATTTAAGACATAATGTATTGATTACCTTGAGAAGATGAGCTCTATATAATTTAAATTTAAAAGGTAAAATATATGGACTTTTTTTCTTTACTTAATAATAGTTTATGTAGCCAATAAATCATACCTTAAAATTTTAGATAGATTCAATTCTTAATTTATTGACCATCCTGAGCCTCCTTAAACTTCTAAACTAAAATTGACTTAGAACAATTTATTTAATATATACCGGTACTCTAACCAAACCTGAATTGGCTATAAACAGTTATCAGCATTTCCTCACCTTTGATATCAATCCAGATTATCCATATTAATTACTGTTACAAATTAGATGTATACCTATTTTATACTTTCATTTAATTATCTTTTTGATTTATTAATAGATTTTGAAACCTATATAATATATATGTATAATTTCCATCAGGTAGATATACTAAGCAAACTGGCCTGTTTCTAAGAATTGCAGACCATAATGTACCTGCATTTAATTAAATTGTATAAGTAAGAGATATAAATAGACCTGTTTAAATTTAAATCTTTGAAATTCACCTGGTTATTTAAAAACCAATACACAGTCATATTTCTTGTTCTGGTCTGGTTTACCTTATTTGTTTGTTAGCTTTAGTTGGTGTTCAGTAACAATATAATACCACACATACTCTGACACTTTTACAAGCTAATTAGACCTTTATTTCAGAAATATTCTCGAACAAGTACTTTCAAAACACATGAGATATGAATATTTTATTCAGAACAAATGATTATTTCTCCAATTAGACCCTTACAAATGCTTGTCAATGTTTATCCTGGGGTGAAATCATTCAGTGAAGTTCGATAAGATACAGGCCAATATAAACACACAAATAACACTGCACACGTCTGCCAAACTAATTATTACGTTAGTCTTTGATGCTGATATGCCAACATTTCCATCAGGAGCATATTTTTATATTTGTTTTTTATTTAATGTGTGCGGTGTCTTACTTTTACAGCTGACTTTGGCAATCAGCAATAGGGTTACCATGGAGATGTGCAACGATTAATAAAAGTCTTTCACCTAAGCGTACATGTATAACACAACTTACTTTAGTTTTTCGAATTTTGAACAAAAATAACTTGCAACTGACGGTACATGTTTCTTTCTGACCATACAAGCATGCTTTAAATAGTTACTTTAGAGAGAGTTTCTTGAAAATTCGTATTCTTCATTTTCCTAATACCAATGCAGCTGTATTGTACTAGCACTATAATTTCAAAAAATATATAGTTTCTTCAAAAAAAAAATTTTTTTAAGATTGATTTTAATCCAAGATGTTCCTGACAATAATTTTTAACTAAGCTCTCCAAATAATGAATATTTAAAATAAACATCTATAACTGTTAGGTATTGACCCATCTTATAAAAATTCTTTTTAAGGAGGCCGATTTAGGTTTTTTTGCAGAAAAACTACAATAGCAAAACTCTTTATTTTTTAACCATATGTAATTTAAACCAACTCTAGTTTATATGCGAAGGTTCATGAAAATCGACCGTCTGGTTCTTTTTAGGGACCATCTCAAAATAGAGGTACATTTACTATAGGAATATATAGGAAACTGTCATTTTCCGCACATCAAAGCAGTTTTAAAAAATACTACAATAGCTTTTTTTCTCAAATTGTTATATATGATAAGTAATACCATTTCCTACCTTATATGTAAAAAACACAAAATTCTACCGTCTGGTTTTTAGTGGGGGCCATATCAAAATATTAAAATGCACCAAATTTTGCTATATATTTGGATCATCACAAATGATGATTGGTATAATGGATTCATTCCAAAAATGAGGAAAATATCCTCGAGGATAGCATCATTCTGTATATAAAATTTCAACAGCGTACAATTTTTACTTTTTCTTTTATATTATTTCTTATAACGTACTCCTACAAATCTTCATTTTATCATAACGTCATAAAAGCGCAATGGCAATGCTCCCCTACCGCACAACGTAAAAATCGTGTTAAAAATAAAAATTTCCTTTAAAAATCTAAATATTTTTATCTGTATTTTGTTTATTGTGTTCAATTTTATAAATGATATCGAAAAAAATTTATAAGAAGTATAAAACAACTGTATTATATTAGAATGCGCAAAAACATGCGCAATGCAAACTAAAGTCGGCCTCCTTAAATCATAAGATATATCTGTCCAAGAAATCATTAATTAACACTTAGCGTTATCATTAATCTTGTTTGCTTACAATAAAGGACACACCCTTGTCTGCATTGTTACGATGTAGCTATTCCATCAGCAACTGCAGATATAAATAAAGACCAAGGAATGCATGAAGTCATCCAACAGTCAAAATCAATATCATTGGGGGGATGATTTAATGTACCTTACTTGTCCATCAGAATGAGGGATAATTTTCACCATGCAGGGATCGATGCTGAGTGATTGCTTCCCTCCATGCCCACATAAATCGGGTTCACTTACCTTTCTCTAAATGAGACGCCTGACATAAAATCATATTCCCGACTGTTATGTCCGTCACTAGCTGATCGAGATACTATTTCTCTATCCTGAATCACTCACCCTTTGGTCATTATTACAGTCAGCTGCAGTCGTCTCTCATTATTTTTCTTAGTTTGTTGCATATTGTAGCTATCCACATGTTATAATTTAATTTTTCACCCACTGAACATAGAATGATTAAAATATTTTTTATTTGAAAAATATTTGGATATTTTTTTTTGGGGGGGGGGGGGTAATCTATTGAATATTTAGATATTTCGTATTTTTATTTTGAGAGTTGATTTTGGTCTGTAAGTTAGAATGTCCTTGAGTTTCTTGATGCCAGATGCATTCTCCAACATCCCCTGCGTGTAATCACAAATCACCCCTCCCCCTTATTCAAAATCACTGATGCCATAATTTTTTAAATACTAAAATTCAAGTAAAACAAATATTACAGATGCAGAAGATTTTAAGATGAGTTTTTTGGATGTTAAAGCCGTATTTTGCGATAAATAAAATTCTCACCTTTTTAATGTGATCCAATGATTACGTAATACTGTCTCTCCCGAGAGTTCTGTGGTTGCATGTAATTTGTCAATTTGTCGGGGTTATCACGAGGTCACAGTCCGTTTATCTATATTCACTGTAACACCCGTACACAACGCAACACTTAATTATGCAACAAGGAGGGAAAATCAATTTTACATCCAGCCTCCAGCCTCTTCAAAACTTTCACGCTTTCTGACATTTTATCGAAGGATATCCCAAATATTGCGTGCGCATAAATATGCTTACGAAGTTTATTCTTAGCGCAGGGGAAATCCCAAAATGGTGCGAGAAACGAAAACACTAGGCCAGGGAGATGTCGGTGTACCAGAGCCAAGACATTTACCAACTGTCAGAAACATCGTTGTTTACGGTAAAAAAAAAAAATCGCCATAAACTCATACTTCTGTCCCTATGATGCATAACGTTACTTTCATCCTCAGACGAGACACTCCGTTTCCATGTCTAATTTTTGCAGATTCTTCACGACAAGTGGAAAACTGGGAGCTAATGTGGGTCGCCCAGCAGGTGTGCGATGCCGACGACTTGCATCACTGGCTGTTGACATGTAAGTTAGGACCGCTGGCCTTGTCATTGAATAACACCTAACACATCATTAGCTCCGTCAGGGGCAATAACTCCTACTGGTGATGCCTGTTTTTGGGGGGTTTTGTAGTCTATGTAATATAATTTTATTGTCAAAATTTCAGTCACTGATTTCATTCCACGGAAGGATTACCAAGAGATAGAGAAAGAATATAAGGACACGGTAGAGAAGACATATCGTCTGATGCTGCGCTGGAAAAGGGAGGAAACCAACGGACTCTTACAACTGAAGAACCTAGCCGAAAAACTACGCTCAATACGGCACCCAGAAATAGCCGAACAGTTAGAGCCGTAGATCGGCCAAATTCATTGGAAGAGTAAGCAATGGAACAATTACCGGTACCTTTGTCAATTAAAGTGGCACTGTCAACAATGAAGTCACCAAAAAAGATTACTGTTGTCAACAGTGTTGACAATAAAATCATTGTGAAGTTCACACTGAACTGATAATTCGCAGATCAACTTTTTTTTTTTTTTTTTGTACATGTGTTACAGACAACTTTGAAAGAGTAAACTTTGCTTGTTTTAAATTGTATAAAACTGGGGAACTCATGCCAGAGCCATACATCAAGAAAAAGGCATGATGAGCTCACCATTGCTTCATTTAAAAATGCTCTGCATGTGTGTGTGTGTGTGAACACGTTATCATTACTGTATATAATCAACAACACGGCAACATAAAAAACTTCATGCTGCAGAGCAATGTTGATTACTTATATACATAAACCCTGATCACTGAAAATAATTAACTTCATATGTCTAGAATTTTATTTACCTTTCATTGAATTTTACGAGCTATAAATGCAACTCGTGGTCGTAATTTATAGGCTAAGGGTACAGTAGATCTTTTTATTACATATTTAGTAATAAATACAGTTTTTTGGCATATGTGAAATAGATGACATCACAAAACTTGTTTCAGCCTCCGGGGCCGATACAGGTTATCAGCCCTCTAGAGCTGATACGGAACCGTATCACACCCCTTGCGGAACTCCTCTGCCTTTTTTTCGTTTCGGCATTTGTGAATGTCAACAGACAAAAATAACACATTTGTTTCAGTTGACATTTTTTAGTGCAGTTGAAAACTTCAAATGCTAGCAAATGTTTGGAGCAGTTAACTTTTAAAACCTGAGGAAATTCCGGTTCGGTAGCTATATGATTGTTAAAACAGAAACATAAATAATTATTATTTATTTGTTTATGTCTCTGGTTAAAACAATTAAATCTCATATGAAAGTAGCATGTACATGTTACCTTCAACTGATATTTACCGGTAAAATCAATTTATTCAAGTTACCGGGTAATGCTTTTTTTTTTAATTTTTAATAATACGAAGTATGTAATAAATATAATAATAGATACCCTTTTCCCATATCACATCCTGTATCAGCCCTCGACCAATATTATCCATTGGGCCTTCGGCCTTCGGGCTGATATTGGAGTCTCTGGCTGTAATATGGAAAAGGGTATGTATTATTCTATCTGTAATGGTACATACCCCTGTTATATACCGGTGTCAAGATAAAGAGCTGTTATCTCCCTTTGACCAGATTTCTGGTATACATTAAGCATGTTAAACTCTGACCATGAATCCATTCAAATTACAGGTATAAACATACTGAATGTATTTCCTCTTTCAATTAAAGGGGCATGGACACGATTTTGTTCAAAATTATTTTTTTGATTTTTTCAGCAATGCATTTTTAACATGTTTAATACTTAATAGGCAACCAAAATTTGAGTGTCATTTGTTGAATTATAAGCGAGTTACAGAGCTTACAATTCTTTGCTATGTAAACAAAACTTTTATTTACATTTTAAATGTTGAAGTAAAAATTCCAGTTTTAGACCTAAAGCAAACGACATATTAAATGTTAAAACTGTTTATTTATGCTTAAAATGAATATGAAGATAGACAAATTAGCTTGAAAAGGAATTTTATGGGTATATTGAACCTATGTAAACAAAAACAGGGCACGAGCTTTGTTTACATGACAGAGAATTGTGAGCCCTGTATCTTGCTTACCGGTATATCTTCACAAGTGACGTTCAAATTTCATTTGATCATTAGAAATGCATTCCTAAAGTATTGTTAACAATAAAAACAGAAATTAGTAAAAAAGGAAATCAACCAGGCTTTTTTTTGTTTTATAAATAAAGATGTGTACGTATTTCTCTCAATAATTTAATAATGTAAAAAAAATCATGCTACGACATTTCATGCTGACGTATTGAACATGCAGTTAAACCTGAATGCATGGTGAAATCTAAATACTAAACAAGACATTCAACCTGTCAAATTTAGATATTAACGAGAACTATTTTTCTTAGATATTTTAACCATACAATGTCGATAAAAAGTCACAGGTCTTATAAAGTTCAAGATAATTTTAAAAATAAAGCAGCCACAAGTTGGCTCCAACTCGCAGGATGTGGGAATTCCTGAATGTGGACTAGATTTCTAACAGTTAAACACACAGGGACTCAAGAGTGGACATGAATCAACTGTAAAAAACAGGAGCAGAGTTGTGCGAGGGATCATAGGGAGACTTGTGAGTGGGACAGGATGTACAGGTTGTTGCTGACCACATGAGATTTGACATCCATCCCCCTCTGCATAAACTGAATGTCCCTCTGAATCCCCCCAAACATGACCAATTCCCCCCGCCCCTCCACTAGCGTGTAAAATATTGTCTCCTCGGGAGCCTCCAAAGAAGAATTCTCCTTCACTGGCTGCCATGTGGCAGTATGAGATTGCACAATATTAGAGATGTCCAGCACATGTAGATGTATGGGAGTACGCAGCTCCCTCAGGCGATTTTTTCTAGAACTGTCATTGGTCGACTGGTTTTGACCCTGCGTTCCCGACTGTCTAGCCAAACTTTCCCTCAGCCTCTCCTCAAACTTCTTCAGAGCTTCCAGCTGCTTTTCTCGGTTTTTCACGGCATTGTGTCTCCCTCCTAGCACCCCAGGTCGGGAGTCACTGGTACTGAATGCCTGCATGGAAGGTCCGGGAGAATCCGGGCCGGTGAATGCCTGCATGGAAGGTCCCGGGGAATCTGGGCCAGTGATGTAACTGTGACTCTGGAGATGACTGTGAGACATTGGGGATCTCCTGGGTGATGTACCGCGACCTCTAACAGTGTCGCCAGGGTGTTTGAACTCTAAATGTTCCCTATCTGACCTTGAAGTTGAATTCTCTTCGTCATCAGCACTGGAGCTGTCATCACTCTCTGAAACTGGTCGCTTGAATGTAGCAGCAGCTGTAGAACAAAAAACATATATATTTCATAGAATAGACATTATAGATGATCAAGTATTATATAATATCATAAAACTTGGGATGGTTGGGAAAATAGGACTCTGTGCTCCTTTTACATCACACATGCTAGTTTTTTGAATCAGCATAGGTTTACATCACCTTCTCTTACACTATCTTTGTATTATATTCTATTATTCTAGTGACAAATGAATATTAACTGTACATATAGACTGTTGTCTAGGGAGACGTTCTCATAGCAAAGAATATTGCAAGTGACATTTATGATAAATTGAATTATCTGTATTGGTGGATATACTTCACAAATCATGCAATTAAGTACAAGTATGATTTCATAATTTTGAAGGCCTAAAATAGTTCACTCATAATACTGAATAAGAATTACTTTAAAATCTGACGCTGTGATCCTATATTTTACTTAAGTCACAGTGATACTCATGTGTTGGGTAACCTGTGCTCTGTAGCTTGTGGCTGACTGGCACCCAGCAGAAATAGATCTAATATATCACTATTAACTAAACCAACTATACTAACAAACATGTGAAACCACACTTATTGACAGTTTGATAAACACTTACAGTGCCTAATTTCATTTAAAGAAGCCCTTGACTTTATCTTTTCTACTTGAAATTCTTTACCGGTATTTCAATACTGAGTGGATGAACATTTTTAATAGAATTTCTATATACCAGATTTTTATCAGAATGCAAAGTCCAAGTTTACAAAGGCTTAATAAAACTGAGCATTTGTAGACACTTACCCCCACCCGAGGGTCCTGGAGAGTCCCTGGGGGATTCCCGAGGAGGGACCCAGATTTTGTTGTTCCTGTAGGCGTAACTGGTGGGCTTCTTGGGGTCAGCAGTCATAGGTCGTAGAGGTTTAGCAGGCTTACTCAACACAATTATCTTGTCATTTACCTATTATAAGGAAAACAACAGATATTCTATAATTTAATAGGTATTTAACAAGGAATCCATAATACTGTAAACACTTTACATTGAGCAGTTTATTCAATTTAATTTTATATATAATCATGATTATATAAAAATGACAATAAAAAACTGTCAACCATCTCAAAAATCCACAAAGAAAAATACAAATTTAAGCAGAGGAACATGGACCTCTCATAAGATAGAGATGGGATCATGTGCCTTGGAGGAGTAAGCATCACATGCCGACCAGTCGCACCCGCCATGTGTTCATAATGTCAAGATCATGAAATCAAAGATTTTTTCTTTAAAGTCTACTAGTACATGTCATGGGTATACAGTCAGTAAAATGTAAGTGACCTTGCATGCAGGGTGACACCACAGTTGGGGGGCGGAGAACTCTGGCTGATTGATGGTCACTTCCTGCCAGCTCCAGGGGTCAGTGTCCAGACAGAGAATCCAAAGGTCATTGAAAATCTAAAATCAAGGTTTAAATAGTAAATACAGGTCAAGAAAACCTAATAAATTAGGTCATACAGAAATTGCTGGTGACAAAAATAAGTCTAAAAATAAATAAAAAACATTTTACTAGGAATTTGATTTTGAATACTGCGATGATTATTAATGTAGTCTTTTTTTCTGAAATTTTAGACAGACAATTTCTAAATGGGCCTTTGTTTTCATTAGTTTGACACACATAGTAAACTGAAGGACAAACTGACCTGATTTGGTCCCCCACATCCCCCTACCACTAGAATGTGGTTCTCATCCAAGGTCACCTGTCAAGTTAAAAATTATGATAAGAAAATGATGAAATAAACAAGAAAATCTTCTTTTCAATTTATGTCATGATATATCATACAGTAATTACATGTACTGTTATTAGTTACTAATGCTACCTGAGTCTGTCCATAGCGAGGGTTAGGTCGTTTGTTGCTGGTGTGCTTCCTCTGCCATGTCAAGTCAATGAAATTAAACACCCACACTTCATTGTTTCTGTAAAACAGATGGACATAAAGATATTTTTTTAAAAATCAGTCTTTAACAGATTGCATTTAAAGAAAAGAAAAATATTTTCATCATTTACCAGTCAGACCTTTAACAGATCGCAGGGAAGAAAAAGATCAAATATCTCAGCCACTTACCCTGTGCCAGGAACATGGGATCCTCCAAACACAATCATCCTGTCGCCCACAATGGAGGCAGAGTGACCAGCTGTGGGGGCGGGACTGACCGGTGACAAAGTGTTCATGTGGTACCAGCGATTCGGTTCCGGTTTGTAGATATGTAACTCAGAGAAAAACCGGGCAGCCTGAATCATTTAGGAAAATATATATATAAACAAAAAAACTAAAATTCTTCCAAAAATTTGTTAAAACAATCATTTATTACATATTTCAGAAATACCTTAAATCGAGATAGCTTAAATTGTTTTGTAACTAAAATAACTTTAATTTTTTTTTATCTCTTTCCACTGTAAAGTAAGCTTTACAGTCACTGTGGCAGTTATGATAATATATTTAGACATGCAAGCTGACCATGAACTGACCTGATGGAGAGGGTAGGGGGTGGGGTGACTCCATCCCCCAAACAAAACCAAACTGTCCTTGTACACAACCAAACTAGCACAAGCTTTGGGGGAAGGATATGTCCCTAAGAGACAAAAATAACAGTATTCAATTCCCACCAAACAATATTCAAGAAATGATTAAAATGTAATATTTAATCAATCAAAATGCATAATTATATGATAATCATATATTTTTATAATTTGATAATGTTGTGAAAAGAAACGAAAATTATCAGTCATATATTACAGAAAATAAAATTCAGTTGTTAAAAGAGCAGAATAACCAAATCTGTCGAAAAATATAACACATGTAAGGCATAGAATTGATTGCACTGGAAACTCTTGGATCTATTGTTTGATATGCACTACCTATGGCAAGTGGTCTGATCCACTGTCTGTCCTTGAGGTCAAACCTCCACAGGTCGTTGAATGTAGTGTTGGTGGAGGTGCATCCTCCAAATATGTACATGGATTTGTCATAATAGCAGGCACAGTGGGAGTATCGCTCAGTAATGTTAGAGCCCACCTCAGGAGTGATACCTGTCCAGGCCAACTGCCCCTCTAAAATCCCTGCGTAAAAGTTCTGGTACATCTGACGAATCACACCTGTATGGCAAAGTAAATTGATGAAGTAAACATAAACATGTATGGACATACAGTATTTGCATTACTCTGGGATAAACTTCATGGTAGAATTTAGAAACAAGTGCCTGTGATATATAAAAAGTTTTGGCTATTCATGATGCAAGATAACAGCATTTGCTCATCGACTATAATTTCAAATACCATGAATACAGTGCAAATTATATGTTAACATACCTTGAACAAGGCGATACCACTGTCTGTTTACCGACATGGCACATTTTAAATCTCTGTAAGGGGACAAGTGGATAAGAATGTACTCCAAGATTTCCTCTGGCAGATCTGATATTTGAAGTGAAGAGCTTTCACTGGAGTTTTGAGACTCTTCCGCGGAGTCCTTTTGCGACAGATCCATTGTAAAGCCAAGTACGTTTTCCTTGTTATTTGAAACCTTTTGTTCAATAAATTCTTCTGTTTTCCAGGTCGAAATTATTGTTTACAAATTCGGTTTCCTCAAATTTCATAGAAATTACACGTATTTCGATCCCGATGAATATTATATTTAATTAAACAAAAAGAAATTCATCTCCAATATAGTATATAATAATTCTATATTCAGACTTCCGAAATGGTCGATCTTCTGTCTGTAATTTTTCAATTGATGTAGGTTTTTTAAGTATCGATAAGATTAGCATCGGGCTTGACATTTGTTGAATATTTACTAATGAAGAAATTCGGACGCAGCATGATGACAGGGAACATTCTGTTGCTTCTGGGCGTTTTGCAGACCCTTCCGATTTCTCAAGCACTGTATGAGGATCAAATAGGGAAATTTGACTGGTAATATTCCGATTACACATCTTTTGGAATAGATATTGATCACAGATAACTTACACATTATATGTTGATTTTCCTTCAAGGAAAAAAACTCTTCCAGCATCTGTATCTTCCAGCATTTCCACCTCTTATTTTTTAAAAAGTTAGCCCCATGTATCTGATGCATGGAAAAGAGGTATAGAATTTTCTTAATGATGACTAAGAAAACAAAAAGGGGATGCATTTCTAAAAATTTAGGCATATATCCATATTGGTATTTAACAGTTTATTATACCAATATGAACATATGCCTAAATTGAGAAATTAGAAACTGTTAAAGTAACATGTAAACGGTGTGACCATTGAACCGAGCGCAGATTTAACACAATGCAGTTTGATTTTTGTACAATGATTTTTTTGAAACGCAAACAGTAGGATTCGCCTACTCAGATCATAAGCAAAAGTTAAACTAAACGTTGTGTGCTCAGTCTACATTATGACGTCATATTTCATGCGTTAAATGTACAAGTTTTGTCTTTGGAAATAGCCGAAGAGTTACGTAATTCCGAAAAAATATTATTTTTTTAAATTGTTCATCAATTTTGTTTATCAATTTAATGCATATATCGACTACCGATGATAAAATTAAATTCTTTATTCAGGATCTAAAAGATCAGTTCCTTGATGCAGAGACATAAATAACATATTTATGTCTCTGCTTGATGTTATGTTTTTATTTTCCATTGGATAATTTGATAAGACATACATAGAACTAGTCATGTTTCTTGATTGAAGCAATACTGAAACTTATCTGGTTTTCACTTGAATTATTTTAAAATTTAAATGACATTAAATTAAAACATTGGAAAGTATGCGCAATAAACATCAATAAGTGCCTGTCAATCAATGACCGAACTAACTTTTTAAAAACAAAATGGCGGCCAATATGGCGGCGCCCAGGGCTGGAAGAAAATTTTTTAGCCTATAGTCCCCCTGATTCAACTCTCATTTTCACTGATTTTCTTAATATATATACGTGTTATCATTAATCCTCATTCACGAGGCGGGCTTTGCCCGCCTCTTGCTGCGCTTGGTATTATTTATATACATGCTATCTGATTACCAAAATTACAATATGAAACTTTTTTATGTGTAACCTTTTAGTGATTATATTGTATTTAAGATATGCTGAATAAAAATATCATTGAAATTTTATTTATATACGGTATAATAATATAATACCGGTATGTCAATTTTTTGGTGGTCTTCAATTGCCTGTAGCTGGTCTTCAATTAAGCAGGCACCAAATGGGACCTTTTGTTCTAAAACTGCTGACTAGTTTTAAATTTAAAAAGATGATAACTTGCAATTTGTGTTTGACAGGCATCAACAGTATGTTGGGAAGATTACAGATATGTTCTGGGACCAGTCTTTCAATGCTGGAAAACGAGTCCTGGTGTCATCAGAGAGGCATGTGCTGGCTTCGGTCCACTCCCATAATGGCTCCCTTGGTAGATTAATTCTGCGATTAATTATTTATGTTAAACTTTGAAAATGTTATGTATATATTTAATATGAATAAGCATGTCATGTATATATTTAATATGAACAAGCAAATGTAATCAAAGCATTATTT
This sequence comes from Magallana gigas, assembly GCF_963853765.1. NCBI lineage: Eukaryota > Metazoa > Mollusca > Bivalvia > Ostreida > Ostreidae > Magallana > Magallana gigas. Next base: position 55,449,120 of record NC_088855.1, on the reverse strand, counting down.
CATTGAAATCTAAAGAGTTATAACTTTTTAAAATCAAACAATATTCTTTCATTTACATTCATGCTTTTGAGAAATTCACAGTTAAACATAAGTTGAAGTGTTTTTATAATTTGAAGCTTGGAGAAAAGTGCTTGAGGATGGACCCCGAGGGCGGATTGACAAAACCCTCCACTCAGGAAACTGTAAGTAATAAACAACAACAAGGCCAGTTGTATATACACTATAACATGCTTCAGGCCAACTCTGTAAATTAATTTTATCTTTGTACTTTTTTTAAATTTGGTAATTTACAGAATAGAGGGAGATATTTTTAAAATTCTAAATACAGTGAAACTTTGTTCAGGGTTTGACATTAAGTTTTTTAGTTAAGTGTCAAACCCTGCTTTGTTATCTCGAACTAGATGCGACTGTTTAAAAACTTCAAAATATCATAGTATTCAAGATATCGAGGGTAAACAACTTAAAATAAGTGGTTGCGACTTACAATTAACTTCGACATATCCATTGTATTCAAGATATCAGTGTTCGAGATAATGAAGTTCAACTGTATTTTATATTTTATTTTTTCTTATATTAGTTTCCTCATTGTACTGTAAATTAAAAGTTTCAATACTTGATGAGTTATTGACTCTTGATTTGTTGTCCCTTCAAAGTGTTGGTGACGCTGACGGGGGGTGGCCGTTTTGTGAGGAAATGGAATGCTGGGAGTGGACTGGCTGACTGGGAAGTGTCTCTCCCTGGATCCAAGAGTGGACGGTAAGTCCTTATGTAAAGACATGCAATGTTAGTGTATGGTAAATCCTAGTGTAAAGACATGCAATGTTAGTGGACGGTAAGTCCTTATGTATACATATGCAATGTTAGTGGATGGTAAATCCTTATGTATACATATGCAATGTTAGTGGATGGTAAGTCCTTATGTATACATATGCAATGTTAGTGGATGGTAAGTCCTTATGTATACATATGCAATGCTAGTGGACGGTAAGTCCTTATGTATACATATGCAATGTTAGTGGATGGTAAGTCCTTATGTATGCAGTAAGTCCTAGTCTTATGTAAAGACATGCAATGTTAGTAGATGGTAGATCTTTATGTAAAGACACGCAGTGTTTAACTTTATGATATACAGTGTACAAACACTTGATACACAGCTAAGGATATACAGCCATTTAACATTAACAATCTGTGGACAAGATAAACAATCATATTATATACAGTTGTGTAAGTGCATTAGTATCATTGTATTAGTGTATAACTACACTATCACATTTCTAAACGTTACAATATCATTTCATATGCAATCACATTTTCACATAGAACAACACCATTTAAATGGTCTAACTTGATCATATTTGTGTAGGGTTATATTTGTGAACTCTACCATGACTTTAGATGCATTGAAAGTTGTATCAAAAGAGTAGAGTTCGCAAGGGATAAATCAATCAAGTATGTAAAGTTCTTTATATTGCATCTTTGCTCCCCTCCTGTAGTAAAGGAGCAGAGTGGATCATAAACCTTTTGTTAGCAAAGACGTATAAGTTACAGCAGTTGTATTCACTGTAAGTCCCAAATATCTGTAACTATTTCAGGGCGGACCTTATTCAGTGTGGGCGGGATCTGCTGGCGGTGATGATACAGGATGCTGTGTATGGTCTAGACCCCCGGTCAGGCAGACAGAAATGGTCCGTCGCTCTCCCTCAAAGGTAAACATGTCTTACTTTAGAATACTGTAGATTCCTTATTTTCATGTGAGTACTTAATTCTGCCATTTTGTATCAAATCGCGAGAATATAAAACCCAAGAGGGATGCTTCTTGCAATTTTTCGCAGATATTACTTCTTTGCGTTTAATTAGGAGTCGACAGTATATACACATCTGACTAAACCTAATCATTTAAAAGGAGAAGCTGATGTTTGAGTCACTAGTAGACCTAGTCACTAGTATAGTTTAGTACACATTCTATACTATTTCTTAAAGAAGGATTAAAATAAGTTTACTTTTACTCTACTGGTATTCATATTCCACTCTTATTAATGGTCTTAGTAATGAATCAAGATTAATATCTGCATACAATGTGATTTTAACAGAAAGAACAAGTGCAATACAGTAAGGGATATACATGTACACATGCAGGTTTAAAACATTTTTTTAGCTTTACATTCAATTGTAGCAACCAAGTAGTCTACACTCACCTTTTCACATCGGGAACAAACTTGTTTGTCATTGGTCGATCCCTGGGACAGCAAGTTACCTGGGTAACCGTGGATATGGAGGGAGTGGTCAGGTCGACCGAATCAGTGAAAGCACCCTGGCTGTCGGAAAGCACGCAGTAAGACTGCTTCATTTATAATCTTATTGGACAAATTTCCATTTGGAAAAAAAAAATCTGTATATACTTTGAGTGATTTTTTCAATGGGTTGCTATTTTTTTTTTCTAGATATTGCAGTAACATCATAAACATCCACAGTTTAATTGTTAGAATACGTGTTTGAAGTTTATTCCTCTTTGTAATATACTGTCAGTAAACTGACTTTTATTCAAGGAGACTTTAATTCATGAAGTATCGAAGATTCATTGATACAGCAACTAATTTTCATGATCAAGACACGGATTATGTGGAAAAAAATATATATCAGAGATATTTAGGACTGGTTCGCCATGACGAGTCTATAACAAACCTTGCGAAAATTACTCGCAAGCACATAAAAGCTGGTTTACATATAAACTTAATTCAAAACGCTAAAAATAAATGTCTGTATTTTGGAACGGAAATGTAAAAAGTTAAACCCATTGAAATAACCAGTTAAACATTGTTGTATTTTATTGAATCAGTTTAGATGCATATTGATAAATGAGAAGCTCTTTCTGTAATTTTGCTTTCATTGTTAGATGTGAGGTGACAAATGGCGGTGTCCTCATCTGCTACAGGAGTGAGGACCAGTCTGTACAGACGCTGACCCTCACTGACGGTCAGGTGTTCAAGTCCACCAGCTTACAGGTAAAGCTTGTTGGATAGCATCATCATTATACAGATTGTGTAACATGGTCATTGTAAAGCGCCAGAGATGAACACTAAGCCTGATTCATTATGCCATATGAACATATTGGATAAGTCAACTGTATACAGGGAAATATTCGCCCCCATTTTATTTTCCCCCCTTTCGCCCTTGTCAGGGGGCGAATTTAAGACTGGGCAAATTCCAATGTTTCAAGCTAATTCTTTGGTACACAAGCGAGTCTGGGTGAATTTAAGATGAGGCAATACAGTTACAAGTGAAGAAGGGTGAAAATAACATGGGCGCGAAAATAACCCTGTATACAGTATATTCTATAATACTTTTTAAGATACAGATGATGAAAGACTTCACTCTTAATGTGAATTCATTATTAAACTTTTCTCTTTAACCTTGTTTTACTGCATGTAATCAAAAAGGAAATGGTTAGTGGCAAAACATCCCTTTTTTATTTGGTGAGTTATTTTTCTTGGCAGATTTTAGGCTTGGAACCATCAGAAGAAGTTAGCATGGAAACATTGAGGAAGATGGAGGAGCCCCTTATTTTCCTTCGGACAGCAAAGAATCATATGGCTCTGCTAGAGCTTACAAAAGATGGAGTCAAACTCAAGAAAGACTTGCCCAGTGTATGTGAAATACTTAACAGTATATGTGATTCAGGATAGCCCCACATTATAGTGCCATTATCTGTAGGGAGTACATTTCCTTCTCTTTCTTTGTTTAATAGATCTGTGCAGCACAAGTTGTGTCCCTTGATGACAAGTCCATGCTGTTCACACTGGAGAGAATACCTGGGGTGTGTGCTTGTACATGACTACCATACCATTTATTCAGAGTTTGCTTTTATCAATTACATGATGTACTTGTAGTTTTCTAATATTCTAGAAGTAATCTTTGAAGATACACTAGAATAGATAGGTTTATATTCAACTCTGTTTAAAACCTTGTTAAATGAAATATGAGATTTCAGTTCAATATAATTTTCATTTCATATATTTGGATGATGTTTACTTTGTATCTCTTCTAATTTTGGAGTTTCTTGCATAACATGTATAGGAGCTGAAAATGAAAGTATATGACATGGAAACAGGAAGTGAAATGGCAGATCTTTATCAAACCATCACTTACCTACCCCAGCATGGCTATCCTCAAAGGGTAAGTAAAATACCATCAATAATTTACCCAGCATGGCGACCCTCAAAGGGTAAGTAAAAGACCACCACTTACTTACCCCAGCATGGCTACCCTCAAAGGGTAAGTAAAATACCATCACTTACCTACCCTAGCTTGACTATCCTCAGAGGGTAAGTAAAATACTATCACTTAATTTTACCTACCAGGATGGCTATCCTTTGAGGGTAAGCATCACTTATTTACCCACAGCATTGCTATCCTCAAAGGGTAAGTACCGGTAAAAGACCATCACTTACTTACCCCAGCATAGTTATCCTGAAAGGGTAAGCAGCAGATCTACATGTACATATTCCAACATGGCTTTCCTCAGAGAGTAAGTATCAAAACATCATTCATTGTCCAATCATAAATATTCTTAAAGGGTAAGCTGATATTTTTTCTGTTGATAACATTTATGATTTGTGTGGTGTTGATACATGGGTTATTCTGTGTCCTGTAGATAGAGGTTCTGATGTTTAAGAAGAGAGACCTGCGTCTTGGCAGTAGGTTTGCCATACTCTCGGAAGACTACTCCATGCAGATGGTTCTTAAAGCAGGTCAGATACTATCTTCCATTCAAAAGTCACATTCCTGCAGATTTATGGACTGAAATTTAAAACCTGACTACCTATAGCTTCTGTTTTTTCATCTATGCAAATTTCCATGACTAGAGGAGTTAGTTCCCAAAACATCTCAAAACCGAATTTCCATTATTTTTTCATGAAAGATACCTTATGACCTTTTTTATTTTCTGTAGAGCGAGATGGCAGCCCTGGTAAATGTTATTTGTATTTAATCAGATTTGATATCTTGCATGATTTTTGTAAAGTGCCAGTAGATTCATTTCATTTTCATCTCTTCATGCTGGTGCCAAACTACGAGTGGTAAACTTGGGAGTTGTAAGACTGAAATCAGATTCTAATAATTAAAAAAATGACTGAAATCATATTCTAATAATAGAAAAATGACTGAAATCAGATTCTAATAAAAAAAAAATTATGAAACTATCTGGTTTGACAAGCTCATGAGTTTATCAGTCCTGCTTTGGAGCATGAATTCCCTCTTTGTAGTGTACCTATAGTTATAACTGTACTGTGGTTATTATTGGTACAGGAATGGGATTGGGTAGCTGGGATCAGAGGTGTTATTACTGTACATGTATACCCTGGTATAGGAATGGGATTGGGTAGCTGGGATCAGAGGTGTTAATTTTGTACTGTGATATGTCCTTATTGTGTATGTCTTCTGAAGAATTTCAATTCATTGAAAAGGTTCCTGTTTTGTGTTGTTCAAGAAATTTTATTAGATTCCATTTTTTGTTTCATCCAAGTAGGAGTACTTGTTTTTGTTTTGCATGGTGGATATTCAGTCTTGTTTTTCTGTTAGATAGGGACCTACACAGTCATACATGTCATGCTTCTGTCTTGTAAATGTCTTGTGGAACTTGGGCTTGTTACGAGTAATGCAGAACATGGTTTATCTTGTGGAAACACTATTTAGTCCATGGGATACAGACTTGACATCGGGTTCTTTGTACCTGTATACTATCATACATCTGAAAGCTTTCTGCTCTTTTTGATCTTGTCTGAATAAGCAAGGGCTGTTGGAAAATAACCACAGGTTATGTCTTTGAAGGCAAAAGACATCTTGTCATGAATATGACATTCAGTGATGTATAATGGTCGGGTTTTAATAAAATTCATCCTTAGAAACATATTCAAGACACTGCAGTATTTAATCTTTCCTTATGATGATAAGTATACGTTCACCAATTAATCAACTTTTTAATACGATTTGCTATTTAAACAAATTGCAGGAAAAATAGCATGGAGACGAGAGGAAGCACTGGCGTACGTGTTGTCTGTAGAAATGATCGATCTCCCTGTGTCCGAAAATCAGGCCAAGTACGAGGATGAATTCGGATCACACAAGGGTAGGTCACCAAAGGTGAAGGCCATTTTGTCAAGCAATGGTTCTTGGTGAGGAGAAGAGGTTTGACCCTCCTTAGACAACAGAACAATTTCATTCCACTTTACTCTGTCAAATAATCCTTGCTTTTATTTTGGAGAACAATTGTCTGTTACAGATGATATTGCCACCATGTTTATGAAGAGATTTAAGACACAGATTTCCCAGCTTAAGGTGAGGTGATTTCTGGTCAAGTTGAACATGTAGATCAAAGTAACCAGGGTACATTCCAATCCTTTGGAAGTGCTTTTAATGTTTTCTAAACCGTGTACAACTTTTCAAGTACAGCATGATGGTAGATGCAAGTAATATGTTATAAATTCTGTTTCATGTTATTACAGACTTACATACAGCAACAGCTTCAGAAACTTCAAGGTCACAGACACCATCACCATGACACTGAGGCCATGGCGGAAAGTGGGTCAGATGATGACGACGAGGATTTAACCAGGGACGAGTTCAACCTCAACAAACTGATAGTGCTGGTGACAGGGGCAGGAAAAGTAAGTGAATTCAACCTCAACAATGTCAGAGTAGGCATGTGTATCTGAATTTAGAGATAGGAGTTCTCTATATTCTAACAGCTTTGATTTGCTGTAAAATAGTTGAGAAAACCTTATACATTTCCTTTGCCGTCCTTATTCCATATATTTCTTATCACCTCTATGAACTGCGTTACTTGCCTTGTGAAGGTACAGTTGGTTTATAAAGTTTATCAACATTACCATCACAGCACACAGATCAGTTTCCATAAATTGTTCCAGCCTGTTATACAGTTATGTTCTTATATTTCAGGTGTTCGGTGTTCGAAGCACCAATGGTCACATTGAGTGGGAGCACTTTTTCCCAGAGTTAGCCCCCTTTGATGGAAACAATCAACAGAAACTGTTGTTGTTTGTACAGAGAACCACGGCCCACTTTCCCAACCCCCCTCAGTGTACTGTGGTAGGAAAACACAAGGTGAGATGGAGGACGGGGTCTTATACCTCTATCTTAGTCCATTGGTAATCAATCCATGTACAGTACTTTATTATTATGTTACATGTACTGGGTACATACATGTATATGTCTGTACCTCTGTTTAGGTATATATGTGTATTAGGTTATACATGTATAAGGTCGTCTTATTATGTTTCAGTGTTTAAGAGAATAGCAGGTGCAAAGAGAAATTGTAATAGTGATAGAAATACATGTACATGTACATATACCGGGTAGTGTCTTTTGTGGGATAGAAGTGAGTAGAGAATATGAGGCTTATTATAGTTATTTATTTTTCTGCACTCAGGGGACAGGCAATGGTTTCCTGTTCTCGTTTAACCCAATCAGCGGTGAGCCAGTGGATACGCCACCCACTGGTCAGGTATTGAACTACAGGATCACCCAGACCAGCATGCTGGGGGAACTAGATGACCACTTCTTGAGGGGCATTCTTCTGATGGACCCCGACAATCAGGTCAGGCCCCTACCCACCCACACCTTCCAGTGTTATTATCAAAACCGATTTGGTTTGACTTTTCCTATAGCGTCACGATCATTTCTGTCAGCTACGTCATGCATAAATTATACACGCCGCCGTTGTGAAAACAGTTAGGCGGAGTTATCAGTACATGCTTATGCAATGCCAGAGCTGAAGGATTTCTCAGAACAGTTCATTTCCCCCCAATATTATTCATTCAAAATCGACTATCCCCTATGAATAAATTCTGTGCAAAACTCAAACTCTCTCTCTCTCTCTCTCTCTCTCTCTCTCTCTCTCTCTCTTTGTAAACGGGCGTTAAACCATAGCCTCAACTCAAGCTACGGTCCAGAGTACGGCGTTATAAAAAATATAATATTTAGAAGTTGCATGTGCTAAGCGTTCAATTCATGTAAATACCGTAAATGTGTAATATGCACATGTATTACCTACTAACTTGCCAGTCGAAGTGATAGATATGAATTCCTCGATTTCTACACCTTTCGATCGGCAATCGACAGTCAATAAAAGAATTGAACGATAGTGTGAAAGAACGAGATGGAAGTGGAGAGTGCAAGGGGGCTTGTACATGTGCGTCTTAATTAGACAAGTGTCCGATTCGTTTCTCTTCTGTTGCCCTATCACTTTCGGTGTAATATATATATACTAAAATATCCACAAACCATTTACTGCAGATTTCTTTATTTTACCTGTCTCTGAACCGCCGATCACCAGCTCCATACATGAACAATGGTTTGTTTACATACATAACAGTTCTTGATCCGCCTTCCGAGTACGGAAGAAGGTTGTTTAATAGGAGAAAGTTTGGGGCAAGTAAAATACAATTATTAACAGTAGTAAACTAAATGAAGAATTATTATTTTTTTCAAAAATAGCGTTATGTTTATATGCGGCAAATTGCCGTAAAGTTTTTTTGTACATGTAAGTATTGTATGCACTGTAGCTTTATATTTTCTAACCCAAAATTTATACATAGAGCTACAGCTATATATGTTATGTACCGTATGTATTGTTTTATCACAAGTGTACACTTTCGAAAAATAGCCCAATTTCGACAGTCACGAGTACCCATGTGAATTTTTCATTCTCAGATATGTTGTTGTTCTGTCCATGCATAATTTAGTCTTAGTTAACCAGCAGCCAATCAGCGGTAAGCTGAATCCACCAATAAAAAAATTGTGGTTAAGGTGCGGGTATTGTTTATGTATGACGTAGCTGAAAGAGTTGAACGCGACGCGATTGGTAAAGTCAAACCAAATCGGTTTTAGTAATATCTAGATCGCTCACTAAATAGGTGCAAATTAAGACAATATTAAAGTTTTTGAAATCCAAGTTAAATCTGATAAAAAAATGATGGTTATTTAATTAGATTTGCCATGTTTCAAAGTTTGAAATGATATTGTTGTAATTTTGTTTGAAGGCTAAAAAAGTTCTAACCAAATGGCTTAAGACTGAGGGGAATGTTTTTAAATGATATTTCAATGACTTACTTACTGCTTCCTAATTTATAGAATTGTAATAAGGCTTTTGTGAAATCATGCAGATATCTGGAGTAAAGTTGGGATGACATTTGTTTGTAGATACATGTATTCCCTGGGAAATGTTTGTCAGTTCTGAAGAAGACCTTTGGGTCACAGTACATGTTTGTGGCAGACAGAGAGACTGGCTTTATTAAGGGCTACAGGACAGTCCCAAACCAGGGGGTGGGTAGTAAAGCCAAATATGGAATCACAACATTTGTAATCAATTAGTAAAGGTATGGTGGAGTAAATTTACTATTAAAGAATACCCTTCGTCTTTCTTCTACAGAAATTTTTGATGGAGAATGTGTGGACAGTGAACCTTCAGAAGAAGCAGCAAACCATTACCCAGGTTGTGGGCAAGAGACCGCTAGGTGGGCAGAATTCAGAAAGTCAACTTTGTCTGATAAATTCCCCTTGCCGTTGATATTTAATTAAGTTGCAGATATTTTCAAGTTTACTATTATCTTGAATCTTCTTTCTATTTTGTTGCAGAACAAGAATTCAGAATGTCAACTTTTTCTGATAAATTCCCCTTGCCGTTGATATTTAATTAAGTTGCAGATATTTTCAAGTTTACTATTATCTTGAATCTTCTTTCTATTTTGTTGCAGAACAAGTTCACTCTCAAGGTCGTGTCTTAGGAGACAGAAGTGTACTGTATAGATACCTCAATCCTAATCTTGTTGTCGTGGTAACAGAGGGAGAATTCATTGAGCAGTCTCAAAGAGGTTAGATTGAATTCATTCTTCCTTATTATTATTTACTTAGAGAAGAACTTGCTCTAAAAAGTAAATGTTAATTGGTTTTGAATCTTTTTCATAAGAACAAAGATCTATTTTTTCTAATTAGTAATTTCATTGCTTGTTACCAGTCTGACTTAACAAGATTTATAAAGAATTTGTTTCTACTACAGGTGGCGTGTTTAACACCATCAACCTGTACCTGCTGGACAGTGTGACTGGTCACATGGTGTTCCACTGCAGCCACAAGAGAGCAAAAGGTCCAATCACCGTCGTTCACTCAGAAAACTGGGTTGTGGTGAGTACAGTTCCAACCTCAGGCATTGTTCTGTCTGTCCTTCAGGCATTGCAATCATCTCTGTTCTCTATGGCTCTTTTTTTATTGAATTTTAATGCTCATTGTGTATAATATAGCATTAATTTTGTGACATAGAAACATCTTATTTGCCTAATTACTTACATAATTCTTTTTCTCCAAAAGCTGTCTTAGATCATTCATTTCCTTTTCTTTTATCTTTTTCAGTATAACTATTTCAATCAAAAGTCACGCCGCCTTGAGATGGCTGTCTTAGAACTTTATGAAGGAAAAGAGCAGAGTAATTCTACTGCCTTCTCTTCCTTCTCATCACCACGGCAACCACTGGTCCTCCGCCAGTCCTACATAATGCCACTCTTTATCTCTACCATGGCAACCACAGTCACAGAGAAGGGCATCACCAGTAAACAGATCATATGTAAGGATGTAAACTAGTAAACAGATCATATTTAAGGATGTAAACTCGTAAACAGATCATATGTAAGGATGTAATCTAGTACACAGATCATATGTAAGGATGTAAACTCGTACACAGATCATATGTAAGGATGTAATCTAGTACACAGATCATATTTAAGGATGTTAACCAGTAAACAGATCATATGTAAGGATGTAAACTAGTAAACAGATCATATTTAAGGATGTAAACTCGTAAACAGATCATATGTAAGGATGTAAACTAGTAAACAGATCACATGTAAGGATGTAAACTAGTAAACAGATCATATGTAAGGATGTAATCTAGTAAACAGATCACATGTAAGGATGTAAACTCGTAAACAGATCATATGTAAGGATGTAAACTAGTAACTTATCTTATGATAGGATCTTAAGGAAAAAAACTGAACTAAATAAACTAGTAATAAAAACCATTGTAGGGATATAAACTTAAAACGTACGTGTAACTACTATCACAATGTAAAACAAAAATAATAAGGCAATATAAAGCCATATTTTTTGTTACCCAGTCAAAAAATACAGGAGATAATGATAAAATTATCAAGTACAAGGTAATCAAAGGTGGAATTTATAATTGTTTACCTGTTTATTAACAACAATAATGTATATTGAAAGAAGTATACCAGTCACTTATAATAGCCTAAAGGTAGATGTTCTGTGTTGTATTCTAGTCCATTGCTAGTTATGGTAAACAACACTCACTTTAATACTTTCAGTTGCTTTGAAGCTAGGTGGTTTGCTTGCTCTCCCTAAAGCCTTACTTGACCCCCGACGACCTCTTGTTCCTACCCAGGAGACTATGTAAGTCAGCTGATAAGATCATGTCATCACTGTTAGGTCAAGTTCTAGTGTTTCTCATCCCTGCTAGAGATTTGAAACCAAATTACATCCATGTATATATCCTTGATACATTTTTCAAAGGAATCTGATTTATAACTGTTTTTTAATAGATGAAATGTTCTAATTAACAAAATTATTAAGATAGCACTCTATAAAGTATAGAATCAAAAATCATAATGTTTTAAGTGTGTTCTTATATTCTTTTCAACTGGATATTTCTCTATGGATCTATTTTTAATTGCTGATTAGCCATTACATAGATTGGTTTGATAAGTTGCTCCTCTTAATATTGCACAGGGAGGAGGGGACAATACCTTACATCCCTGAGCTACCCGTGAATGCGGAGGCCATCATCAACTACAACCAGAGTCTGTACAACGTGCAGGGGATCCACACCTCACCGGCGGGGCTCGAGTCCACCTCTCTGGTCCTCTCTTATGGGCTGGGTAAGTCACCACCTGTCTACAGGCTCGACTCAAGTCACAATGTTTTTATGATTTTCTAATGCACAACTTGTGTCACAATATTTATATAATTGCAGAAAATTGATAGAAAGCATGGCAAATTTTGATACTTATAAATGTCCCCTTACTTTCACTGTTACAGTAATAATTATTATTACGTAGTACATGCCAAATGTTTGCTTAATTTTACTGTAGTTCAATCTTTAGTACATTGGATTACCTAATACAATGTTCATGGTCAAAGCTACAGTAATATTTTCTCTTTTGTTTTTTAGATTTATACTTCACCAGAGTGCAGCCATCAAAGATGTTTGATGTTTTGAAAGAAGACTTTGATTATTTTTTTATATCAGCAGTGTTGCTAGGAATGTTTGTAGTTACCATAGCAACTCAGAAACTGTCCGCCAGACGAGCGCTCAGTCGGGCATGGAAGTAAAGACGCAATGACTAGTTCCTGATGTGCAGGAATACAGATTCAAAAAATGGAGAACAACAAAGCAACGTGTTCAGATGTTGAAAAGTTTTATCATCTTGATGATGGTTATTAATTAGATTCCCAATTGATTTCTTGAATAAGAATGAGATTCAGAGGTTGAAATCATTCCATGTGTGTGTGTGTGTGTGTATGTGTGTGTGTGTGTGTGTGTGTGTGTGTGGATCAGATTTGTTCTAGGTGGTCAATGTATGGTATGCTTCTTTCTGTCTTATTGGATTTTTTTTCATCAATATTCAGAATGAGATTTACTGTGTCATGTACAATGGTATGTATGGACTTTGGTGTACATTTACATTTTATACATTGTATATAAAAGATCTCAAAGTGTAGAAGGACAAAAGGTATAGCATCCTGTATACCTTACATTACAACTCGAATTGGTGCATTTAGAGATAATGAAATTTTTGCATGTATACAATTTGAAAAGAACTGAAATACATGTAAAGCAATTTGGCATAAAAATCATAATATTTAATATTTTAATTAAGTGAATGAAAATGATTTTTGATTAAGCCATGATTATTCTCAAAGTTTGGATGGGTACATACAAGTTATAACAAATATCATATTTTTCAAAAATCATTACTTCTTGTATTTCCTTACACATTCAAAGTACATTCATTTTGTACTTTCTTTAACTGCTATGTTTATCTTTAAAATCTTACATTTTTATGTGAAAAGTTAACTACATGTTTATCTTAATACATGTACATTTCGATGTATTATGATGGTCATGAATTACAACCCAATTTTTACATTTTCTCCTTTTGTATATGTATCTTACATAATTTAAATAAAAGCCCATCTTAAAACCTCATAAATTATTTGTTTGACTTTTTATGAAACTCAGAAAGAAACAATGGATCAGTGTCAGATTTTTTTTCTTCAAAAAAAAAGGGCTTGATGTAGCATTTCCTTAGAGATTAACGTAACTGGAAATGGAATGATGGTTTTAGAAATACATTGAATTTGGTAATAAAATGTTGATATATAAATTAAGCCGAGAGAAAGAGTGAACATATATAGGCATTGTGTCTGCTGTTCCATCCAATTCATGTATTCTTATATACTTGAAACAGAATACTTATTTAATTAATTAAGCTGAGTTGTGAAATAGAAATACTTACGAAATTATGTGTCATTTTTATATTTATGGAGATATATAAACATTCAAGGTTGGCCCTGTTATCAAATCCCATAAAGTCTGAAGGTAAAACAAGTATAGGAGGTAACCATGTCATCGTCCATGTGCTGACTAGTGTGACAGGCTATTTGTCCTGTCTTGCTGCTACATATAGAAATCAAAACCGTTTCTTATGCATAATGGGGAAAACACTTGCAAGCATAAATATTTTAACAATAACACACTAATCCTTTGCTGTTTCATTCTATTATAAAGGTAACAAGCATTGTAGAAAAAAAATACATGACCAAATTAAGCGCATTGCTTTTTTTCTTCTCTAAACTGAACTTTATTTATTTTGCAACAATTGATAAGCAAGTTCTACAACTTATTTTAATAACTCTCGTTAGCACGGATGTTAGAGCGAGGGGGTCATTGGTGTGGGAAGAAGCCGGAGTACCCTAAGAGAACATATGTGTCCAAGCGGGCGACCGCCATACCCTATCACATACAACCACTGTCGATCATAGGGATCGAACTTGGGTCGCAGCGATGAAAAGCGTGCGCACTGTCCACTATGCGACTACGCTTTTTTCTTCAATGACTAAAACCTTGTTAGCCCGAAACACCAAAATTATAGTGGTATCTCTATCGTTTTTTCTCTTCAGTTATATGGAAACACAAGAAAAATATAAAATGTTCTGAAACGTAGAAGGAATCGTCCAAGGTTGCTGAGAGTCAGTCTGTACGCATGGAGTTCGTGAAGTCCATCCTGTTATTGTACATGTAGCTATAACGAAATACTATATGACCCATAGTACTAAACCATCAAAAGTAGTTATAAGACATTTGAGATCGATATAATTGTAAACGTTAGTTATTGTGTGTATTTGAATAAACGTTAAATACTAAACCAAGCACTGCTAAAACCCTCACCAAATAACCAACAGATGAACAGGGCCTCCAGAGGAAAGGTGGGCATATTCACGCCTAATATTATTGAATACATACAAATATATGTGCTCTACATAAACGTGTGTGAGAGAGAGAGAGAGAGAGAGAGAGAGAGAGAGAGAGAGAGAGAGAATGCGTTTAAAGACGGGAATTTAATTTCAAATTTCTATTTGAGTTTGTGGTAATATAGTGATTTACGGTCTGCATGCTTTTTTTTTTGTTTAAAAATATCCCCATGGTCGTTTCAATTTCATTAGCCGTTTCCGAAAATGGATTTTAATTTTACGTCGGAATAATTGCGACGTTTTCAGGGGATTTGATCTGTTTAATTAGTTGACGACCGGGTCACTGTCATTTAAAATATTTAGAAATATACTTTGTTTCACGATAATTTATTTGAGTTCATGCTTGAAAACAGTTCCATGCGCGTATCCAGAAATTTTTTCCGCGGGGGGGGGGGGGGGGTCCGACGGTTATTTCAGTTTGCGAGGCATATTTTGTTTTCATTATGTAATTTAAAGAAATTTGAATTTTACAGGGGTGTCCGGACCCCCCTAATCCCCCTCTAGATCCGTGCATGAGTTCTATAACCTGTGAAAAAAAAATCTAAAGCAGTTGTCATCCCATAATCAATCCATGGTAATGGATGACACCATGGTAATGGATGACACCATGTGCTAAAACACAGCATATGTAAGTAAGTAAATAAGTTATAATAGTGACACGTGTTATAAAAAATTACAAATATGTAATACAAAATCAATAACGAAACACCCGGCCAATTGCCTATTGTTCACTTTAAATACCGGTACTGTACAATTATAACATATATACACATATTACGCATTGCGTTTTTTTAATACAATAAATATTGTCTGTAAAGGTAAGCTTCAAGTAAATGTTTAGAGGTTTGTCTCGGAAAGTGTTCACGAAAATGAAGTTTTTAATGTATTTTTTTTAAAAACATCGCTGTGAGAGAAAACCGCCTGCACGATATTTTATTTATTTATTTAATTTTTTGTTGTTGTTGTTTAGACGTAAAACTAGCTATTTATATGCGAAAACTTACCCCGAAATGTATGTTTTTCGATTAACAAAATTCTAAATAATTTATTCATAATATATAGTGAAAATAGTTCAATTCACACCTGTTAGAATATTCTATTTTTAACTAATATTGGTGTAAAGAAAAATAACGTTATTATTATTTATTGGGTTTTTGTGTGATTTAGATAAAATAAACAAGCTATGATTGTTGACTTTGTATTTTCAAATGGACTGTAAAGGTTTCATTTATTTTATTGACAAAGTTACATTATTATTTCGTGAATCAAATTTGTTTACTCTCTCTCTCTCTCTCTCTCTCTCTGTTATTTTATTGTACAAACGCATTTTGGTTTAATCTGAACTGAACTTTTCTTACACTCATAATAAATATTGGAACCAAGAATACAAATAAGAAAAATGGCCCTTTTTGGAAAATCTACATCATAACGTAATCCATTTCCATTAAGTGGCTTTAATTGCTTTAATTGTTCTTATTTAAGTAATTAATAAAGGACATCCACACACACGGAACTTCCGTCTGTCAAACAGACATGGTTTTCAGGAAGATGCATGTATCATTTGTCAGTACATCCTGCACTCATTCAGGTGTGTGAAATAGCTGTGGATTTATTTTGAAATTCGTTGTCATAGAAAATAGTTTTTCATCGTCGTTGGCATATTACTTATTGTCTTTCTGCGTCCAATTCATGCACTCTTATTGTCTCTTAAAAGTATATATACTCAAATGTTCGCGAAGCTCAAGTGTGTCACATTACACAGGCCTAAAGCAGCCAACATCAAAGTCTCGTGATTTTCACGCATATAAAAAAAAAATACTTGCAATACTGTAACGTAACTAACAGACATATGGACGGTCAGAGGTGCTAGGGTCCTCTTTTTAATACGGAGGCGAGACAACAAGTGTATATTGGTACCTCTTTTAGCAATGAATTAAAAAATGCATGCAATAAACATAATTGTGTTTTAAACATTTTTGGCCGACTTTTTCACGACCTTTTAAATACACTTTTAAGTCATTAAACTGAAAATTCACGCAAATTTGTAGCATAAAATATTTTATAAATAAATATTTTATTGTCTTGTTATTTCGTGAAAATTAGCTAAGGCGCCTTTCTTCTCAGTATTTGGTCTCAGTATCAAAGTTCTTGATTAAAACTTGATTACATAATAATACTGCAATTATGTTCCAGACACTTCTTCCGTGTAGAACAAGACAAATTCTAAATTCCTAGCTCGGACAGGTTTTTATAAACACCATTACTCACAAAATTTTATTAAGGAAATGCTCGCCACTGCAGATATGTCTTAGTTTGCACAATGACACAAATTAATAGTTCTGCTATTTCTGCATCAAAAATTGGAAATAAGTTCAGACGTAATAATTAAGCTTACCTTTGTTCAATAACATGAAGGGAGAAAACATTGGTATGCATAATTATTAAACATATAAAACCAAAATAGACTGATAATAATTTAATAGCTGCATTTGATTTATTCCATGATATATTCAATTATAAAGTTAATTAAATTGTCTTCAATCATTTGAATTGCAGATTCTGCTTTTTTACCCAACAACATCAAAAAGAAATTGAATCATAAGAACTTTGATGATTGTAAATACAGTTAAGCTATTTCATGAAATCATTACTCAAAATTCCTCTCTCTCTCTCTCTCTCTCTCTCTCTCTCTCTCTCTCTCTCTCTCTCTCTCTCTCTCTCTCTCATTTTGATACGTTTGAAGCAACCTCTGCCTTTCTTTTTTGCAAGTCTAAGTATTCAGATTTCAACCCAAGTAATTTTTGCTTTAGGTTGGCTATTGCAATGGTAGTTTCTACGGATGACTTAAACTGATTCTGGCATTGTCTTAGACTCGGAGGAACCAGCACACCAAACCACCTGATTGGATCATGTTGCTTCTTTGTCTTGCTGGCTGTATCATCACCAACAGGTGTGGAGACTTCTTGGGATTGTCCAACATTTCTTTTCCTCAATCCAACTGTCTCCACTGGTTGAGTTTCCTCTGGGGCATGGAGAGAACTGTACCCCTCAAACATCTCAGTTTCATCCTCTCTGACCTTCACCTTTGTGAGGGCACACATGTCATCTTCATGAATCTGATCAATGCCCACAAATTTGATCCCCATGTTGTATCGAGCCCGTGACATGTTCCAGAAACCATCTTTAATTTGGTCATTGAGCTTTTCTTGTTCCTGATACAGCGAACTCAAAGTTTCAAAAAACGAAATCAATTTGGTATCCAATTCTTCGTTTATCTGCTGCAGTTCTGTCATCTATAAAAATGTTTTTAAAAAGTTTAAATACTTTTTGTTTTAATGAAATACAGATAAAGTTGTTTGAATATTAATTATCGCATATATTTAAATTGCTTATGGAAGTGTTAGCTTCATCATTGTAAGAATTGCTGCATATGGTGGCCCTTTTTACCACTTTAAAAATTCTAATTCAAACAATAACTAACATTTTTATTTTTTAGTCATAATTACCATAGTCACATCAAAAGGCCGGAGATGTACTGTATATTTATCCTTATAGGAGAGGAAGAATTAGACCAGCAATTGAACCCAGGACCCCTGAATTACAAATCAGATACTCTCGACCACTGAACTATCCAGGCAAATAACCTTGGCCTATGTATATGTAGCCTTATAGAGAGTAGAGACATGGTCACAACTCATGTTGGAAATTTTCAAATTGTTTTTCCTTTTTTAATGTTTACATTGCTTCAATATAATTTTTTTCAATGCTTAAAGCTGACATGAATTCATAAATACTCATTATTTCCATTTCATCTCTGACTACCGCCATATTAGTTGTCGATTTCTTTTGTTCTGCTCATCGCTACATCCCCCCCCCCCCCCATAAGGCTGAGAGCACTATTCATGCTTCACTGCATTCAGGTATTTCATACACCTGAACACGTTACATTGGACGAAAATACGGGCGCTTGTAAAGTGCGAAACGAAATCGAAACGAAACGAAACGAAACGAAATCGAACGAAACGAAACGAAACCAATCGAAACGAAACGAAACCAATCGAAACGAAACGAAATCAAACGAAACGAAACGAAAAATCGAAACGAAACGAAACGGAATTTAAACAAAACTAATATCATTTTTGACTACATAAAAGTGAAAATAAATTCATTGAAATAAATTTTTGAACCATAAAATATAACTACCTGAGTGTATGTTTCAGATTGCCGCTGTAAATTTTTAAGCCGATTATCCGAAATTTGCAAAAATTATATAATTGTGTAAATAAGTGCTGTACATTCCTATACCTTTTAATGTTTCTAATTTGTTTCATTAAATGATATTCAGACGTTGAGAGAGAGAGAGAGAGAGAGAGAGAGAGAGAGAGAGAGAGAGAGAGAGAGATGCCTTAAAACTTATTAGCGACATCACATAGCAAAGTATATACGCTAGTTTTGGGAGAGAGAGAAAGAAAGAGAGAGGTAGAGATATGACGATGATACTGAAGGGGACATTCTAACATCAATTTTCTTTCTATCTAATTGAAATATTGTAAAAATGAAACGATCGAATACAATGTGATGTAGAGCATACTGGTTGGTTACCAGTTTCTATCATATAATAAGAAATGTTGTAATATGTATAGCATGAATTTGGACGTCGTAATTTGACAAAATTAACTTGCAATATAAAGATGATTATACTGTAAACGTATTAAAAAACTGTCTTTACCCCTTTGGCTATGTATTCTATTTTGCGTTTTTTGGCGGAAAACGGCGTCCGCAAAATCAAGTACATTGCCATATGTAAAATATATAAGTAGATAAAAAGGTAAATTCAGAAATGCGCTAATCCAAATTCATGCTAACTTGTTGAAAAATTATATTCCGCTAAATATTGTACACCCTAAATATAGTGCGTTTACAGTATTTACGGAGACATTCCAACTACATGATTTTTTTTATATCGATATAAAATATTGTAAAAATGATTCAAATACATTGTGCGTGCGTGTGAAAGAGGGGGGGGGGCTGAAAGAGGGGATCATGTTTGATTTAAGGTAAAACACAGGTAAAAAACCTCTTTATATTGCACGTTAATTTTGTCATATTACGACGTCCAAATTCATGCTATACTTTCTTATCGTATGTTAGAAACTGGTAACCAACCAGTATGCTATACATCACATTGTATTCGATCGTTTCATTTTTACAATATTTCAAATCGATAGAAAGAAAATTGTTGTTAGAATGTCCCCTTCAGTATCATCATCAAATCTCTACCTCTCTATTTCTTTCTCTCTCTCCCAAACTTGCGTATATACTTTGTATGTGATGTCGCTGATAAGTTTTAAGGTCTCTCTCTCTCTCTCTAAACGTCTGAATATCATTTAATGAAACAAATTAGAAACATTAAAAGGTATAGGAATGTACACCACTTATTTACACAATTATATAATTTTTGCAAATTTCGGATAATCGGCTTAAAAATTTACAGCGGCAATCTGAAACATACAGGTAGTTATATTTTATGGTTCAAAAGTTTATTTCAATGAATTTATTTTCACTTTTATGTAGTCAAAAATGATATTAGTTTTGTTTAAATTCCGTTTCGTTTCGTTTCGATTTTTGGTTTCGTTTCGTTTGATTTCGTTTCGTTTCGATTGGTTTCGTTTCGTTCGATTTCGTTTCGTTTCTTTTCGTTTCGATTTCGTTTCGCACTTTACAGGCGCCCCGAAAATACTTGTAGAAATGCATTTTGAACAAAAATTTTATGACAACCAATGCACTGGCAAGGAATATCCAATGAACGACGAAACAATACAGACTGAAATCCAGGCACATATACTTCAAAAATTGTCGATAATTGTAGACCGTATTCCTGTTGATGTTATAACATTGCACATGCGCAACACACACGGTGGCAGATCGAGCAATGTCAATGATCACATGGATTTAGAAACAGAGAGTTTTTGTAGAAACCGATGGAAATGAGTCGATTTTACTTTCTTTGATTGACTATCATTTAGCTCTTGGGTTGTAAGTAGTGCCGCCGGAGTTTTAAAAAAGATGCAAATGTTATGCACTTTTTATCAACGACACACGTGTTCGATGTGCATGTGAAGTAAGGCAGCACCATCTGTGCAAAATAATATAGATACTAGTACCTTGGACATTCTTTCAAAAAATAAATATATTTTGTATTCTATTGATTGTTGTTTCCTTTATTCTTTATTGCAAACATTTTACTACAATGTGTAGTTTGTGCATTTAGAAGTCCGTGCAACCTGAATGCCTCGATCGGGAAGCAACCAACCATAACTTTCTCAACCGATATATATACCCCAGTGGCAGTAGAGGAGTGATCGAAACTAATATGGCGACCAAATGCTTTTATGAATTCATGCCAGCTTTATTCCTTTATCCAAGCTTTTAAAGCTAGTTTAAAGCAAGAACTATCTATTTATTCATAAAGACCAAGAATAGACGGGCTTATCAATGACATATTATTAACCGTGATATATCAGATCATGTTACACTAATAAAGTCTATATAGGATATTTCATCCCAAATGTTCTATTAGACCTTGTTTCGGTGGTTGTTCCCAACCTTTGAAAACGCTTTGTCCTTCAGACTCCGTTTATTGATCAGTTGTAGATCACTATTGATTCAAATAACTTTACGAAAACTAAGAGTATGCCAATTATTTCATATTACATTTCATTGTATGAGAATAACTGAGATTAAAACAAATAAATATGCATGTAATATGATCAATATTTGAAATCATCTAGCTTCCTTTGGTCAAATTTTGAAAAGAATTACATTTATTTGCATTTATATATACATACTTTTTGAACACTCATTTTGTGAAATTTTATTCCTACATAATTATTTTAGTTTTACACGGGGCCACAGACGTCCTGAGTCGAACTCATCTGTCTTTTCCTATTCTAATCTGCGAGTTTACTACACAGCTACTGACACATGTACAATACTCTGATACTTTATCACGTGAGTGTAGTTGGTGATTTTAGCTAAGAGATATACGATGAACATAAAACAGAATGCTTTTCATTATTACTCTAAATTATCGTAATTACCATTCGGGTATATTATTCCTGCTTTGACTGGACAACTGATGACAATGGACTGGACAACAGATCAGTGACAACTGAGGAATCTAGAAATTCTAGTAGGTAGAATGTTTACATTGATTGACATTTCTACACCCCGAGCCCGATGCGAATAGTGATGTGTGTGCGCAGGAACGTATATACTAACTTTTAATTTTAATACATTGATACGCGATGATTGAAAATATATTTCTTGCTTCTTGTTTTCACCAAGAAAATGAATAATATTTAATTTAACATTCAGTTCATTCAAAAAATCATATTTTTAAAAAAAGATAATAAATCTTGTTTCATATGGCATTTTATTTTAGTTATTTAAAACCACCGTATATATTCGCATCTGAGCTGTATAACTCATTAACTATTTTGCATATTTTTTTTTCACGGTAAATGCTACTTGCAGTATATTTCTATCGCATAACGATTTGTATGCCTAATTAACGCTTGACATAAATCTAATTAGGAAACTTTTTAAGTGGTTCTTCCCATCCTGACTTTATTTTCCTGTGATGTCTGGGACTGTTTTTGATGTCGTGAACACCGAGGTCATTTGTCATCGGTGTTGTTATGGTAAACGAATCTGAAACTTTTACGCATTATCTTGATTTGAGATATTAACTGTTTCAGTCATTCTTCGAATTCTTGAAGTTGTGTTCGTAATATTAAAAAATAAACCCCACCCGAAAAAGATATACAGTAATGTCAACAGTTGTCACGAAGACCCGACAAATGCATATCATTTATTTAATTTAAAACCAATGCAATATAAATTAAGTTCAGTATTGTTATAAAATACGATGTACGGAGAGAAAAGGAATAATATCTCTTGAATCTTAAAATATAAATGTTAATATTTGAGTTTTATTATAATATACAGCGCAATTCACATAAGATAATTGATATTTGATTATAACCATTTGTGTTTATATTATATAGAAAAATAACAGACACTACTGGCTTCTTATTTTCAAAATATGTATCAGAAATTGATGAATATATACTACACCCTTCTCTCTCCATGCTCTGTTTTTATAGTTTGGTTCCAGAACTTTGTTCTTAGTTTATAAATCCTCTGTCACGAGAGTGAGACGCCCTCCTAATAGTTTAACAAACGACTTGTCGTGTAATTATATAATAAATTAATAAAAATTTAATGAAAATTAAGTCATCACGTGTAAAAAATATTTATATTGCGGTAGACCTCGAACAAGTGGGGCGTGAAATGACCGCAGACTTATAAGAGCTCAGAAAAATCTGCGACGGAATCAGACTGCCTGTCTTACAGTAAAAGAACTGTAAATTAATTAGTGTTGTTCGCAGAAATTTAATTTGCAGCACACCTGGCACAGCTGCAGAGTTGTTAAGCATGCCGCGGTCGTTGGTAAGTTTCCTGCCGTTCTCGCTGTGTTTGATCGGAGCAGCAGGTATCGGAACGTTCGACGTCTTCCAGCGCTCATGTCAAACTCCAATCACAGGCTTCCTCTTCTGTTCCTTCTCGGTGACCAAAAACTGGGATTTCTTGAAATTCCGGGAATGGAGCGACAGCTTGCCAGGCAAGATCAAAAACGTGGAACTGTACATTAAATGTGAGAGCGAGGCCTCCGTCTTCCTGCCCTGGCCAGTGAGGGCAAGGAGCCTGAAAGTCTTTGACATCCAGGGCTGTCTCATCCAGGGATTTTACGACGAGTATCAGACGTCTGCGAACTACACCGATAGCATTGTGGATTTGAAGATAGCAAACTGTGTCATAGAGGAGAATCAAAATGACCATGTACATCGCAGTCTTCACGAAAGTCCCAGCAGAAGTTTTGCCTGTGGCCAAGAGTCGGTAGTCGTTTGGGACATAAAAAACCTTACATGGACTTTCCCGCGGATCCCTGTTGGGCCAAAAGCACACCAAAACCAAAGGATCGCTTCCTATTATTCCTGTAATTACACGCACATGGTTTATTTAGAGGAAACATTCCAGTATATTCGTGAAAACAGTTCTGTCGCTACTCGTTATCCTGTGCTAAAAGTCGCTACATTTTCTTCTAATAATTTCTCATCTGTTCCGGAAAAGGGCAGAAACTGGCCGTCCCATTTTCCGCTTTTGGAAGTTATGGATCTCTCTAATAATAGCATCGGTCATTTTCAGTTTGAAAATCCCATGGAAAACCACTCTCTTTACGTTGATTTGCGAAATAATTCAGTTGTTGACGTTCCAACGAATATGACGTCATATTTGATGGAAACTCGCGCTATTATCATAGACTTACGACATAATCCAATAAAATGTAGCTGTGACTTGCTAAACTTTCGGGATTATCTCAAACAGATACAAACAAGATTTCCTGAGTGGAAAAATGGAACACGTGTTTATTGCAAAACTGGGGGTGAACAAACGCTGACATTGGTGACAGATCTTACATCACAGTCGTGTGAAAATTTGTAATAGTTTCTAATGATGAAAAGAAAAGTTGAATTTTTTTCATGATTTACTTTGCTTGTTGTAAAAAGAAATGTTCATAATATGATACCTTTGACACAAATAATTCAAAACTCAAGTTATGTAAAGCAAGAATTATCTTTAACTTGTAGATTATTTATTAAAAAAAAAAGATATATGTTACCTTTTTTCTGGTGTGAATGTATCCGTTATATTATACGTAAAACTATAAACAAGCATTTTATTGTTTACATTAATAAATAAATTAATATTGTTATTTAATTAATACATGAAGTTAAAGTGTACAATTACTGTTAGGAGGTGTAAAGTATTACTTGTAATATCGAATATCATGGTACATGCATGATACATGAAGTCGTAAAAGGACTTTTAATACTTTTCCATATTTCGAAAATTGTATTCTTGTTGTTATATTTGCATTATTTGTAGAAATAAAGGAGAAAATACCAAGTTCATATAAATAAAGGGATTTAGATCGACGATTTTGTTGGAGATTGAATAGAATTTAATTGTTCACTGTCTCGTCCCACGAAACACTTTACTAATAAATAAAAATTGAAAGGGATGCCTTTATTAAATGCATTCGTGGTACATAAGGTTCAAGTTCCAATTAATTTATTTTCACTCAAAACACATAATATTACATGAGGTCAGAAGAATTATATACAAAAGTATAAGAAAAGCAGGATTTACAAAAGAGAAAAAGAAATTAACAAACATAATGATATCTTTTATCTTCATGTATTACATCATCGCGGCCAATCCACGCCAGCAGAAGACTTACATGTATCATTGGTAAGAATGGACTCGTCGCGGGAGAATTGTTTGGGTCGGCGATCACATATCTCCTTAATACCTGTATCTTCTTTCTCATCAAACATTGCATTGAAGTTGATTAATACTGTGTGGTATACAACTGAATCCCCCCAAGTCAATACAGAATCGTTAATGACTAAATAATATTTATACTTGAATTTAACGACAGTAATTCATATCAACTACTTGGATCATCTGTACTTCACTGGTCTGAATTTTTAATTTTTTGTTTTTGTTTGGATGGACAACCAAAACACTGAAACACTGAGTCAAATAAAACGCTGTATATACATAATTATAAAATCCTCTTCTATATGTAATTCATATATCAAGGGACAAATTTTACTCTTATCATATGTGATATTGCAGAATACTGCATGTGTTGTTCAGTGAGGAAAATGTTTCTTTATCATAATATTTTCAATACACTATAACTCGCTTTAATTTACGTGCACGCAAACTTTTAACTTGGGGTTCGTTTGGATCATATGTTTTACAGCTTGAAATCATGCAAATATATTGAAAAAGTATAAACATTTTTCAGCAATATTTTGCATGTGTTTTACCTTGGAATGCCTCTTTCCAAAAATCAACATCCAAATATTTGTTTTAAATATAAAAATTTGAATCTACTTTAGAATTTTAATTTATTTTAAATAAACATATCGATAAATACAAAAATATCGAAATTTGCAATTAGCTTGCCAAAAAATATGCATCTTCGTGCTCATTTATTTTTCTACATAGAGCCTCATTATTCTGATTATGAGTGCTACAATAACTAGGAGAGGTAAATTCAGTCGCGCACCTTGATATGCCATCGCCGAGATCGGAGTTATCGGTCCTTTAGTCTTTTGTAAAATATAGTTCCCAGTATACAGAAATACACATTCCTATAAATATACTGACGATATTAAATTTGTTCAATCAGAAAAAAGATATGCAATCCATCGCATTTCTTTGTTATATACTTAATTTGGCAATCTTTACCGGAAATGCGTAGGAATATTCTGGACTTAGCATCGATTGTTTGAAAATGGCGGCGTTCATGGGTGGTAGACGGCACAGTGATCTACTGTTTTCAGAATGTTAATTGTTTGAGAATTAAGTGATGGATATTCAGTGTCTGTGGTGAAACGGAAAGAATTTCAGATTATGCATTGTGGGTGAAACCCAGGAATGGCAGCGCCCGAGACTCCCAGACTATTGGTAAGTGATTTGAGCAACACCGCATAACGTTTGTTGACAAACACACTAAGCGTGTTCAGACACCCATGTCAAAAGTGCAGGCTAAACGCTTATTGATTAATCTGTACCTTTCATAGGATTTTCAGATTTAGTGTACACTGCACAACTGTAAAATTCGTTGAAATGAGGAATACTATATATCGCTTAAAGCTGCAATGCAAGGATTGTGGTTTATGTAATATCTGTCCATTTGCTGAAAGTTTTGATACTAATTCACCATGCTCATGGCTCCCAAACCACTCCACAGCTAGAGTTGTTATTATTGACAAAATAAGCAATATCATGGGGAGTATTGGAGAAATCATTATAGGTTATATGTTTTATGATGGATTATTGTTAATTAAAATTATTAAATACTTTGTTGAACACAGAAACACTGTGTTCATTTATTTGATGTTAGTGTTGAAGGTTAAGGATAATAGGGAAATAAACAGACGCAAAAAAATGTGCCTAATTAATTCAAATATGTTACGATTCTTGTTGAATCACTCCTAATTTTTTTCCCCTTAGGATTTCAATTATTATTGCATGAAATGAACATACATTACTTTGTTCTTGTTCAAATTCCCTAAACAACTTCAAGGTAGAAAATGATCCACTATTGTGGTATGACCTGAACAATATCTTATTATTTTCTTGGTTGAAAAACAGCAGGTCAAATTTGCTAGTAATAGTATATTGTATCCTAGTAATATTTAGTATATTGTATCAGTTTCTGCTGGTATCTTAGTTGCTTTGCTGGTTTCTGAGAAGTGTTGAACACTGGGCTGACATGGATTTGTGTTACTCCCAGATAAATGAACTTTGGTATGAAGTCTACACTTGTCTGTATCTGCTTATGCAGGCTTGCTTGCAGTCTGCATGTATTATACTCAGACAGTGTGTTTATGTGTTGTATTATTACTGTGCTGTGACTGATGAGATTTGATAGCATTTAATCAATCAACTACAAATTTCCTGCTATGAACATGATAAATTTGTGGATTAAAATGCCAGAACCATGTGTCCTAGGGACATCAACCCTAAGAACACTTGAAATTTATCGCTACACCAGTTTATTTATGGCAGAAACAAACAAGAACCTGATAATACCCTGATTATCATAGAGGGAGGGACAATTCCAGTGGGGCTACACCTTTAAATTAACTGATTATTATGCCATTAATGATTTACATGAAATAAACCACTGTTATTATTGCTGATTTGACCAGTTAACAAGTTTGTTAGTCTCTTTAGCCTATATATTTTTTTAGCGATGTTAATGAGACAAACACAGTCAGTGTAGGAATTTCAGAGTTTGAGTGACCTGGCATAGTTTTTGTAAATTATGCTACCCACAGTGACTGTACTGCGCATTATGGCACATGTACTCAAATTTAATGACTAGACTTCTTTGATAAAGCACAGGATTACCACAAGTAGTGTACAGTGATCTTTTTTTTTTTACAAAGTACAAAAGTGATCAAAGAAGTTCAACAAAACTGGTAGATTTCTTGAATTCAAATGACCTTGATATAATTGCCTCAGAGTATAAATAGAAGCACAGTCTTTTCTACTAGTGAATACATTCCTGTTTAATTTACAGAATAGTACTGTATAACTTAAATCTTGCAGAATAATGCAAGTATACAATAAATCTCAAGTATTTTGAGAGAGACAATTACTGTAACATTGAAAAACTTTTCAATAGACCAAATATGGATAACACTTAACAGGTTGGATTATATTGCACTGCTTGTAAAGAAACAAAATATATGAAATGTGAAATGACCTTTGAACTATTAGTTTGGCTGAAGTTGTGTGGGTTTATTACTGGTATATACATGTATTTTGTAAGGTACTCCAAAACTCCTAGGACCCAGACACTGGGTGCCCATGCTGAGTTCTGTGAGGTAAACATTAGATCACCCAGTCTATTCTATTTATACTACTGTCGACAAATCAGCACTATGCTCATTGTGTTCTGGGGGATTATAAAGATTAATACTGGCTTTAATATTAGGCCATGTGACTAAGAAACTTAATCTGCTGGCAGTGAAATCAGCCACCATTATGACACGTTAGAAGGTCAAAAATAACAGTGTCCAGTGATCGGGTGGTGTTCTGAGGGATAGAGTTAGAAGGTCAAAAATAACAGTGTCCAGTGATCGGGTGGTGTTCTGAGGGATAGAGTAATGGAAATCCAAGAACCAGGTTAACAGAGCCCAGAACTGTACCGATGGATTAGACTAGTGTACACAGTTACTACTGTGTGGGATATATCTGGATGTTTATTTGCAAGCTTTCTCTGTGAATTAGGAATTTAAGTATGTGAACACAAAAAGTTTGAATGCAGTCGCCTACACTGAAATATTTCATTGTAAGTACAGTATTAGTCCACCTGTTCCGAGGGAATGTCCTTAATGTGAAACCCTCATTTAGCTTTCTTTTAATGATTGACTTATTTTTGTTGTGCTTTAATATTCAAGAGGAATCTTTGGTGAAAAGGTTTTACAACATTTAGCACAAAATTCCATTTATAAGAAAGGGAAGTTGCTATGATGTCCAATGACATAAAATTACAAGCACCTGCAATGATATTGCAGGATTATTTACAGAGAGCTGAATGTCATTGCTTTATCCAGGACAAATAATTTCTTAAAGCATATTGAATGTCAGACACCTCGGCCCAACGACACCTCGGCCCCAGGACACCTCGGCCCCAGGACTCCTCGGCCAAGACGGGTCGGCCCAAATTTTGAGACACCCCGGCTCAAGCAAAATACATCTCGGCTCAAGCAAAAGACACCTCGGCTCAAGCAGAATTAAAATAAAATTTCAATGTTTTCATGTTTTATTTTTATTTTATTATAAATATAAATTATATGATATATATAATTTGTGACTAAAATATTATTTATCGAAAACAGTTGTAAGTTTTTGTTGTTGTTGTTGGGTTTTTTTTTCAGCCACATTAAGGTTTGACCTGATGTCCGAGGGGCATGCGCCTATCGATGTAATTTCTATTGCTGTCGACAAGTTTTAAAAAAATTGAGACGCGTGACCATCCAATTAAACAGATACACATATTGATATTTTAAGAATCATTGTTGATATAAGATACATATATAACCTGATGAACATTTAACAATGGAGTTTTCCAATATAATATATGATACATTTCATAAAGATAAAAATATTTCTTAATGAACTTCTATATTTATGTCATGTTGTAAATTCAAAATTTACAACATACATTTAGCTAAATTGAATCAAGACACAAACCGTTATTATTTTAATACAAATATGTACGACATAAATGACTATATATAGATATAGTAACACACACACACACACACTGCCCCTGTTTATAATTTAAAATGCTAACTCGTAAAGTTTTTTTGGGCCGAGGAGTCTTGTACATATTTTTAACTGAAAATTTCTGTGGGCCGAGGTGTCTTGTACATGGGCCGAGGTGTCAATAGTTTTGGGCCGACCCGTCTGGGCCGAGGTGTCAACCGCCCTGGGCCGAGGTGTCGTTGGGCCGAGACGTCCGTCTACCAGCATATTGCATATTTATTTGAGCCAGTGAAGTGTAACCAGATCTGTCTCTCTAGCTTCAGAAGAAACTTTTAATAGCATCCCCATGTACATTGATTTTTTTTTTTTACAACCTTTCAAAGATTATTTTTTGATTATCAAAAATGTTTGAAAGTAAACTTTAATAAGAGGCCATAAATAATTTTTAATTTCCAACCCCATGTTTATGATTTTATTACAGCCAGTAGATTTTGCATTTTGATTTTTGTTTATTTTATCATGCTGATTTTAGACAATAATATTAAACTTGAATTTTAGGACAGTCCGTCGGACATTCGTAAAGAGATTGACAGGAAACTTGTGGACGATGGAATCAGTGCTCAATGTCCAGAGGAGGAGAAACTACTGTATGTGTGGAGACTGTATCAGCACACAGAGGTAAATGGCTAGGGGGGGGGGGGGCATTGGGAGGAGAAACTACTGTATGTGTGGAGGCTCTGCTATGAGCACACAGTGGTAAATAGTTAGGGGGGTGGGGTGGGGGGGACAAGGGGAGGAGAAACTACTTTTTGTGTGGAGGTATATCAGCACACAGAGGTAAATAGTTGGGGGGGGGGGGGCAAGTGGAGGAGAAACTACAGTATATGTGGAGGCTCTATTAGCACCTAGAGGTTAACAGTTGGGGGAGGGGCATTGGTAGGAGAAACTACTGTATGTGTGGAGGCTCTGCTATGAGCACACAGTGGTAAATAGTTAGGGGGGTGGGGTGGGGGGGGGGCAAGGGGAGGAGAAACTACTTTTTATGTGGAGGTATATCAGCACACAGAGGTAAATAGTTGGGGGGGGGGGCAAGTGGAGGAGAAACTACAGTATATGTGGAGGCTCTATTAGCACCTAGAGGTTAACAGTTGGGGGAGGGGCATTGGTAGGAGAAACTACTGTATGTGTTAAAACTCTATCAGCACACAGAGGTAGATAAATAGTAATGGGGAATCAGCACCCATTAGGTAAATGGTGGAGAGGGGGGGGGGGGGGGTTATTATGTGTGTGTGTGTGTGGAGACTCTATCGGCTTACAGTGTAAAAATATTGGGGGGCATGGGGAGGGGGGTGGGGGGGATTAGCACACAGAGATAAATAAGAAACTATTGTATATGTGGAGAATCAATGCACAGGAGTAAATATTTGAAAGGGGAGGAGAAAGAGAAGATGAGATCCTAGTATAAGTGAGTTATAGTGTTGTATGATCATGCTCCAGAAAATCTCCAAAGAGGTTGTCCTAAAGCTTGTTATATTCCTTGAAAACCTTGTTAGGAGAAGTCATTAAAGTTTGTAATTAGTTGATCATAATCATGAATCTTTGACACACAAGAACTGGCTCTTTAATATTTATTCACACGTCTATTTAAATACCGGTACATGCTGAAGGATAATTGTGCTAAAAACCATAATGCTTGAATTGGTAAAATACTTAAAAACACAATTTTAGAGCTTCAATTGAAATCAAGGGTTTGTAAAAAAAAAAAAATGAATAGTAAAATTTTAAGACCTCTGCATTTGATATTAAAATACTATGGAGAGCCTCTTAAATTTTTGAGTCTCCTTTGGACTAGGTGCATGAGTCTGCTGCTGTGGACTAGGTGCATGAGTCTGTTGCTATTGACTGGGTGCATGTATTTGCTGTTGTGGATTTAAGGTGCATGGGTCTCCTTTGAACTAGGTGCATGAGTCTGCTGCTGTGGACTAGGTGCATGAGTCTGTTGCTATTGACTGGGTGCATGTATTTGCTGTTGTGGATTTAAGGTGCATGAGTCTCCTTTGAACTAGGTGCATGAGTCTGCTGTTGTAGACTAGATGCATGTATCTGCTGATAGGGAATATGGTAGGAAGGGGTGTTTGTATCACTTCACAAACAATTTGTATATATATAAACAGGATATAGTAATGTAGTTTCCATAAGACAGCTCCATTAATAGCGAGGAATTCCTAATTGTATGAAAGTATTTTTCGAAAACAGCACCTAAAAATTCATTGACTTGTACTTACTGTTCAATGTCCAGATGGACATAATTATGCTCAATAGTTGAAGATTGAATCCCTCAGATATTTTTACAATGCACTTTTTAAATGATCAATTAATTTAAAACTCTGTATTATTAATACAAGTAATTTTTTGTTCATCCATAGCCATTAAAGAAATTGATTTACCGGTATTTGGGTGTATTGGGACGGGTGGAAGCTGTAAGTTAAATGTTATAATGGCAAGCACCTGCTTTTTCTATAAAGCTCCTCAACCTAAACCAGCTCCTTATTGGAAATGTATCATGTTCGGTGATTGCTTTCCTAAATCACCTATTGACAAAGTAGTATTTAGGGCCAGGTCTTTGTTTAAAAGTTGTAGAAAATTATGGTCAAGTTCTTTCTGATCAGCACATTCTTGAACCCGGTCCAAGGCGACAGTTCACAATGAATCGAGGAATTTGCTGCAATTCAGCATTTGGTGTTTAAAAGCCTGGGGATTGTTCATTATCTGATTGGGTACTGCTCACTGTTGACACAGTGTACACTCAGCAGGTACTCCTCCATTCTGTCAGAGGTGTGGGGTGGGGGGTGGGGGGTTGTTGCAAGTTCCACCCCAGTTTCACCTCATGCCGGATATGTCCAGACCTGTTCACTCAATACTGTGTAATGACCCCCTAGTTACAATTACGGTTACAATGGGCCTCGGCCTGTAGAGGTCTCGGGTAGATTAAAGGACCCACACACAATATATTCTGTTACCTCAGCTCTTACTGGTCATGTCTATGAATATGGTCTTTCTTGAGGTTTGAATTTTAAGCTTATCGTAAGAAATTGGAGTGTGTAATGCTGGAACTCTTAACAGGAAACAATTGAAATTAAATGGCTTCTTAAGAGGGATTAGAGAAACTGATCCAAAAATCCTTGCTATTTTGTGTCAACAATGTGGGTCATACTCCATTCATTACCTGGGCTGGCATACACTAAAAACTACATCCTCAAGAAAAACAAATTTAAAATGAACAGAGAAAGGTTGGAAATTGATCTTGATAGCATAGACTGGAGTATTTACAAATTTATAACTGTTACAATCAACCTTATTTATTTGTGGCCACTGGTAGGGATCAATTTCTGTCTTCATCAAAAATATGATTGAAGCTCTAATAATAACCCATTCATCAAAGCTAGAACCAAATGTGGTCTGTAAGTATCAATACTCTACAATATACATTTCAGAGGTAATTAAGATTACTGTAGTTTCTTTATCATTCATGGGCATCAATTTTTAATTATATATATCATATAGGTACTGTAATTCAATCCACAGTTTACTGTAGATTCCTTATTTTACTCGAGTGCTTAATTCCGCGATTGAACAGTTTTCCATCAAATTGCGAGAACCTAATATTGCGAATGCTGAAAATTTATTATAGTTTCATGTAGTTTACATGGTTCCGAAAATGAAAAGCGAGATTTTAAAATTTGCGAGACAGGCTTTTCGCAATTTTACACGGATATAATTCCTCACATTTAATTAGGAATTTACAGTATACATGTAGGATACATGAATTTGTGGTATTAATGTCCCCAACAATAAACATTTTATTTTGTTACTTTTCTTAATACAGAGCATGTACTGGTACTTACCAAATGGCCTTAATTCAACTTTTTGGATTAACTTATAAATAAAATCTACCAAAGTAAATAATGTCAATGATTAATATTAAAACCATAGTATGTTTTACTATTGATACCATAATTTCACACAGTTTGTTTTCTTGTGTTACAGACAGACCTTCAGCGAGCCATTGAAAATGAGGAGAAACTCAAACTTGCTCAGACGGCCGAGATGCAGGAAGTGGAGAACTATGTTGAGCACATCAGGCATCTGTCGGACGAGCGGGAGGCACTCATACAGGAGCTCGAGACCGAGAATGACCAGCTCAAGTCCGAGATTGACTCGCTCAAACAGGACCAGAACGGTGAGTCTAATAGTTCCCTGTCACCCAGGGGCTGTATAATCAGCCCACACAGGGCATAAACTCATTAAATAGGACCAGAACAGTGAGGCCTTATAGTGTCCACTGTCACCCAGAGCTGTATAATCAGCTCACAAAGGACATAAACTCAAACAGGACTGCAATGGTGGGTTCTAAATTCAAACAGGACTGCAATGGTGGGTTCTAAACTCAAACAGGACTGCAATGGTGGGTTCTAAACTCAAACAGGACCGCAATGGTGGGTTCTAAACTCAAACAGGACCGCAATGGTGGGTTCTAAACTCAAACAGGAACGCAATGGTGGGTTCTAAACTTAAACAGGACCACAATGGTGGGTTCTAAACTCAAACAGGACCGCAATGGTGGGTTCTAAATTCAAACAGGACTGCATTGGTGGGTTCTAAATTCAAACAGGACCACAATGGTGGGTTCTAAACTCAAACAGGACTGCAATGGTGGGTTCTAAACTCAAACAGGACTGCAATGGTGGGTTCTAAACTTAAACAGGACTGAAATGGTGGGTTCTAAACTCAAACAGGACTGCAATGGTGGGTTCTAAACTCAAACAGGACTGCAATGGTGGGTTCTAAACTCAAACAGGACTGCCATGGTGGGTTCTAAACTTAAACAGGACTGCAATGGTGGGTTCTAAACTCAAACAGGACTGCAATGGTGGGTTCTAAACTCAAACAGGACTGCCATGGTGGGTTCTAAACTCAAACAGGACTGCAATGGTGGGTTCTAAACTTAAACAGGACTGAAATGGTGGGTTCTAAACTCAAACAGGACCGCAATGGTGGGTTCTAAATTCAAACAGGACTGCAATGGTGGGTTCTAAATTCAAACAGGACTGCATTGGTGGGTTCTAAATTCAAACAGGACCACAATGGTGGGTTCTAAATTCAAACAGGACTGCATTGGTGGGTTCTAAATTCAAACAGGACCACAATGGTGGGTTCTAAATTCAAACAGGACCGCAATGGTGGGTTCTAAATTCAAACAGGACCGCAATGGTGGGTTCTAAATTCAAACAGGACTGCAATGGTGGGTTCTAAATTCAAACAGGACCGCAATGGTGGGTTCTAAATTCAAACAGGACCGCAATGGTGGGTTCTAAATTCAAACAGGACCGCAATGGTGGGTTCTAAATTCAAACAGGACCGCAATGGTGGGTTCTAAACTCAAACAGGACCGCAATGGTGGGTTCTCTAGTACTCCTATCCTTGGAGCTGTCCATTGTATTCTCTAGCACTAGTATGCTCACCCAGGGTCAGATTAGTGTAAGAAAGAGTTCTTTTAAGTCATGAAGTTCAAAAATTTGCTTTAATATGAAAAGAAACTCTTGAAAGGAATTTGGCATTTAAAAGTTTCTCTGTAAGATTTTAAGTTTGTTTTTTTATTACTGGTTATGACTGCGTCAACATGTTGAGGGAGGATACAAAGATCTGTAACACCAAATATGACAAATATTTCTTATACAGTCAGACTGCAGCAAAGAATGGGAAAATTTCAAAGCAACAGTCTAGAAATATAGTAAACTTTTTGTTCGAACATTTAAGCAGTTTATGTGTTTAGACAATAATCATATTCAATGAAGAGTATCAACATTGTTACCTCTTTCTATGTTTCATTTATTTGTGAATCAACGTTTGAAGGAAATATTTACAATAATAATAGAATAAAGTGCTGAGAAGACATTTAAAATTTTATCAAACACATATTAAGCATACTTCCTAGGCTCTGATCCCCTGTGTATGCAGTATTTGTAAAGTTTGAGTTTTGGGAACAAATGTTATTCAAAATGCTTACTCTTATCTAAAGTTTTAATTAATTCAATGATCCTAGCCCTTGAAAACCTTTACCAAATACCGCAATGTTCTTTATGAAAGAATTTTTTAAAAAGTATTCCAACTCTATGAAATGACGATACAATCAAAATATTTGACAGAATTATCATATATATCTGCATAAATCAATTAAAATATGAATTTAAATGCTCATAATTATGATAATTTTAAACTAATTATTTTTTTCACCTTCAATTTCTAATAATATATACATGTAGTTTGGTTTTGTTAAATAAGTTCGCAGTACAGGTTCTTGTAATGAGTAGAAAGTCTAGTATGTAAGGGTCAGGGTTATGTGCAATTATTTCTATAGATTGTTAGGAAAATTTTACAAGGACTTTTTGAAGTTATGTTTAGGTTATCTTGTCAGACAGACAAAAAAACCCACTCAGGAAATACTTGTATCATACAAACCCCCATTTTAGTCGTGTCGAAAACTTTAAATAATATATAAGTGTGGTTAATTTGTAGAACATTCAGAAAGACTGTGTCATTCCGTATGAGACACCCTGATCTAATGATCTGTGTATCAGTCAATTACAGCCAATCATTACCTGCTTAGTGCAGTAATTAATGATAACACTGCCAACCTGTCGTCCTTTACCGATCTGTGGAAGCTTTATGTTTGGTGATTTCTTTCTTGAATTTGGCTTTTGAGGGGTAGTAAGTTTCAGTAACAAATCTACTTTATCTGATTGACAAAAAGACGTCTACTTGAAAATACAAAAACCTCTTGGTTTTAAATGTGTTTGTTAATATCTATAATTCTGCAAAGTGCATTAATACATGTCAATGCAATAATTTACTTGACTTTTATGATGTCCATTCAACATCAAATAGTACATTATTATCTGGATGTACAGGTGGGTATCTAATGGATAGTACAGTGATATCTAAATGTACAATGGGGTTTTTAAAACTACAGTGATATCTGAATCTACAAAGTTACTATTAGATAATCGAGGGATATCTCAATAAACAATAAAAGAACTAATTTTTTAGATAGCACAGTGTATATTTGAGTGAACAAAAAGGGTAATAAATTGTGAAAAAATTGATATCTGAATGAATTTGAAGGTAACTTATAGATAGGACAGTGATATCTAAATGTACAAAAAAGTAACTAATTCATAGTTATGTCTGCAATTTTGCAGAAGATTAGTACTAGATTTTAAAGTGATATTTTAAAGAAAGGTAACTAATATAAAGTACGGCGATATCTGAATGGACAAAAAGATAACTTATAGATTCTACAGTGATATCTAATTGTACAGGAAGGCCATTAATGTACAATTACTGATATCTAAATGTAGAGGAAGATAACTGATAGATACTAGTGTATCTGTATATCAATGCAGGTAACTAGTTGATAATTCAGTGATATCTGAATGTTCAGGATATATCATTGATATCTGAAGTAACAGGGAGGTAAGTAATACAGTCAAACTTCATTATCTCGAACCAGATAGGACTGTTTAAAAACTTTGAGATATCCAAGTTTTCGAGATATGAGGGTAAAATGCTTAAAACATAAATGGTTGGGACTTAAAAATCACTTAGACAAATCCACTGTTTTTGAGATATCAGTGTCTGAGATATCAAAGTTCAACTGTACATATAACATTGATATCTGATTGTACAGAAAGGGAATTAATAGATAGTACAGTAATATCTCCATGTTTTATGGGATATTTCCTTCAGATATTAAAGTAATATCCATGACTTAGAAGGTGTAAAGAAGAAGTATAGTATAGGTATTTGAGTCAAGGAGGTGTCTATTTCTTAGCAAATGTGATATCTGGTCATTGATTATGTCATTCCTAAAATTGTTCAGCAATTTCAATGTCATAGATAGTGCCAGTTAGATAATTTCATAGTCTATAATAGACAATTAATTGATATCTGTGTCATAGATGGTGTCTATTAGATAGTTCTGTGATATCTGTGTCAGCCTGAGTGATGTTGGTCCAATAAAGATAATCCAATGAATGATCAGTGAACTGGTTAATTGATGTCAGTTAATTGATTTAATAATCTGTCTGCACATCCAGGGGGTCTGTATCTCTATTGTCTTGCTCCCTGAGTGCTTGCCAAACTTAAGAATTAAGGTACCTGAAGTCCTTCTCACAAAACTGATTAATCATCCAGACTCTGCTGTTCCCAGAATTTGGGTAGAAATGTTTGGATCAATACACTGTCTAATCTTAAATGGAAGGAAAAGTCCTTAACAGGTGTCCTAATATCACTGAGTCGAACAATCAAGGCAGTGTTGGAAATCCCAGGTGTCAGAGCTTTTTTTTTACTGTAAAGAGGGGATTGTCGAGTGTGAGAAGGCATTTCAGTGTTTGGATTTGTCATCTTGGAGTTAGTAAAACCTCCAATTGTCAATATCACTGAAGAGTGCCTCTTGTAATGTTCTCTCTAAGAAGATCTTGTGCTAGATCCAGACTTGCTGATATGTCATGTCCTAATTGCCTTCATTGTGTTGGATAAGGAATAGATACGTCAAGTGATCAGATTCCATTAATGTCTTAAACTTCTGACAGATTTTTCTTCTCATCTGAGGGGGTATTCTGTGGTGAGAAAATTGACTTTAGCACACTCCAATTTGTTCAGTGTCAAGTAGAATGGTTTGGTGGTATTGTGACTTCAGACCACTGCATTGTTTGTGGCAAAGTGAAATTGTTCAGAAAGAAGTTCTTGTGCT
The DNA here is from genome assembly GCF_963853765.1 of Magallana gigas. Classification (NCBI taxonomy): domain Eukaryota; kingdom Metazoa; phylum Mollusca; class Bivalvia; order Ostreida; family Ostreidae; genus Magallana; species Magallana gigas. The sequence continues at coordinate 55,410,767 of NC_088855.1, read as the reverse complement.
GTGCTGACAATGACTACAGGAGATTTAAAGAGCTGGCATATATTTGAGAACACTGAGCCAGGTATTGGCAGTGTGCAGTGCTACCTGTGTTAGTTTTATGTACCCGTACATACATAGATGTTGGACTTTAGTGGTTAATTTGAAGATCTCTGTCAACATTGTAAATAAAATGTCAGGGTGTCTTGTCCTAAGACTGTAAATCTCCATGCAAGGTGTGATGTTTTCTATTACATACCTGTATGTGAATAAATTATCACATAATCTGATAAACTGTCACCTGTCTAGTGCAGAGAGCAATCCTTTAAACCAAACAGGTCTTCTTGGGCAAAGGGAGACAACTAGAATTTAGGCAAATATCTGAGAGATGTTATTGAAGTTAAAAAATAATAACTTAGCTTTAATCTCTGTTGATTTGTTTTTTTAGCTGCAGCTTTAAGGGATGAGACGACAGAGATGTTGGTTCAGCAGGGACTCGATGAAATTGCCAATGTCTCAACGAGTGAACAGATAGCCTTCCTGCTAGTGGAGCGGGCGAGACTTCTGGATGAACTTGAGGCTGAACAGAACCGGACAATGACCCCGTCCGTCAACTCCACCATGACCGAAACAACCTGTCCCCAGACTCCAGGTCTCAGTACCCCCGGAATCAACACCCCAGGTCCCTCGGAAGACGGAAGGATGTCGGCAGTTGAGTTTGAGCAAACCTTGGAGCGTGAGCGAACTCAGTTTGAAGAAGAGTTGAACCAGTCTCGTGAGAGCATAAAGAAAATGAAAGAAAGGCTAAAGAGGGAACACGAGGAGGAGATAAATGCATTGATGGAGGAAAACAATAAACTGGAGGATGACTATGAGGAGGCCAAGGCTAAGGTGAGGTCAAGGACAAATAGTCAAAAGGGATGGGTGAAACAGGTCAAGGTGAGGTCAATCACAAATAGTCAAAAGGGATGGGTGAAACAGGTCAAGGTGAGGTCAATCACAAATAGTCAAAAGGGATGGGTGAAACAGGTCAAGATGAGGTCAAGGACAAATAGTCAAAAGGGATGGGTGAAACAGGTCAAGATGAGGTCAAGGACAAATAGTCAAAAGGGATGGGTGAAACAGGTCAAGATGAGGTCAATCACAAATAGTCAAAAGGGATGGGTGAAACAGGTCAAGATGAGGTCAAGGACAAATAGTCAAAAGGGATGGGTGAAACAGGTCAAGGACAACTAGTCAAAGGGATTGTGGAACATAGTGAAGGGTAAATATTTTAGGCCAAGAGAATGCCAATTACATAGTTATGAAATGTAATGAACGGGATTGGAGTGGGAATGTAAAATTTTTATGAAGCCAAGGACTGGGTGGGTGATGTACATACCAAATAAAGAAAAAAGGTTTCAAGGTGGATTGGGAAGGGTTGGATAATGGACATTCAATAATTATGAAGAAACCAAGAATTTGCTGTAATTGAAGTAATGTGAATATCATACTTTGTGAAGGTGTTACAAATCCAAAATTCAGTTTATCATGGAACATGACAAAGTATGGGCAGTTGTGAATGTAATCTCATGGGTATCGGGTACTTAGTGTGAATCCCCTAAAGATGTACCTATATCATCTAGTCGCGTAAAATGTTTGATTTTTTTGTTATTGAATATCAGGCCAATACATCATTAGTGGAGTTTTAATTCTTTTAGCTTTACAAGCATAAATTGCTGCATGAAAAAGAGGTAAGTGATGTATAAATGATGGGGAAGCATGGTATCTGTTGTATTGAGGGTACTACAACTAAAGTCTCTTACATACGCACCCATTCAGTGGGAAACAAGCAAGGCATGCATATTATCATGTTCTGTCCTCACACATTAACTGTTAACTAACAACTAATCAAACAGGAACATCATTATTGCATGATATATACTGTAAACCTGGCATTATAGGCATAGTAAAAGGTGTTTACATTGGATTTCTGATGGTAACTTGGGAATGATAAAATGATGCCTGTAATATTTGGTTTACAGTGGTGTCAGAATCCCTAAACAGATATTGGAGTAGTGGACTATTTACTGAATCATTATAAAGAAACCTTCAGTTTTAATCCAAACTAACAGCTAATTCCTTCAAACCTGGACAATTTGGTTTACCACATGTAGTTTGGGGGTGTTTCTTTATGTTTGACAGTATGTACTGAAGGCTGAAGCGGTCACTTTGATCATTGATAGATCAAAGAGCCATCACTGCACTGTCCATAAATGACTGTCCTTTTGTAGGGGCTTCAAAACCCTCATAGTGAGAAAAAGAAGTCCTGGGTAGGTTGGTCTGATAGGGTGTCAGAACTCTGGTGGATCAGAGAACCATCTCTAAGATACTTAGCTAAGGACTGTCCTATTATAGGATCTTCAAAGCCCACATAGATAGTGTGTCCGGAGCCTTGATAGATCTGACAGAAAACTCTCACTATGATACTCAGCAGAGGACTGTCCTACTGTAGGGTCTTCAAAGCCCACATAGCGAGATACATGTAACAATGCACAGAAATCCTGGGGGGAGATTGGTGCCAGTGTCATCAGCATGCACTCTGCCTCAAGTGCTGGCACTGTATGGTTTTGCTCGTAGTTTGTTAGTACTGAAGACATGATATCAAGGTGTGATTGGTAGAGGACCTTGTCTGTCAAAGCTATCATGATATCTGTCTGAACTACACTGCAACCTTCTGGAATTTCTATGCCTCCCCCTTTGCTATCAAATAACCAGTTGTAGGGTTCATTTTTGACAAGTTAATAAAATAATAAATAAAACTTTTCTCTTTTTTATGCCAAAAGTTTGCCCCATGATTTTTCTCCGCAAACAATTTTCAATAGGCAGTGCAGCTATTTTCTGTCAAATAACAATGATTAAAGACCGGCTCTATTAATCTACACAAAAATTCCTTCCTAGCACATTTTCTGTGTCTATATATTTCATTGCATGGTGCCAAAAACTGCTGGAGTTGTTAAATAACTCTATGAGCGAAGATCAGCACATTCTTTTATCAATATTTAGTTTTTAATAATCTAAGCATAGGAATCTTATCTCCTTGTTATTTTGTGTGTCCACAATGCGTGCTCATCATAGGTCTATAGATTTGGATTTTAACCACTGCTGCTAGTTAGAATTTATCTGTGTCATTAAAGAGCAATCAGTCCCCAACAAATATTTAGACAAATCCTCGCTCCCTGGTCCGATGGTTCGGGATCGCCGGGTTTAAGGTACTGTACAAACTCCCTGTAAACTCCCGTTTGCTTAGTCCCCGCGAGTCAATAGCTCAAGTGTGCCCCAATACCTTAACTAATCAAATTTCCCAATCTGTAAAGTACAGGAGTGATATTTTAATGTAACCAATGATCAGTTCACTGGACTGTGTTAGATTTTGTTAGAGGATATTGAGAGATCCCGTGTAAGGGGATAATGTTTGATTCCGTCATTGAATGGTAGAAGGAAGATCCTATGTCAAAATAACAGAAGTCTCGCCGGAACGTAGCATTTAGGGGTATTAGTGGAGGGATATAATGTGTCAAAAATCTATTGATGTAGATCAGATGATAAGTGAATGAATTATGTATGTACAAGGTTATAGTGTTGTGGGAAATGTCCGGTGGGAGTAAAATGGTGGAGACCTGAAAAATACAAAATAAAGGATGTGAACTGGTGAATTTGAGGACTTAGATTCTGTATCTTTGTGTCTGTGTGTAAGAATAATGGAACAGAACAAGAGAACATTCCCGTACCGGTACAAAATCAAGGTACAGGTATACGTATGACAGGTATTACATAGGTAGCCTACATTGACGACTCGTATTACAAGGTATTCCACAGGCATGTGTAACACAACAAGTAGAGGTCAATTGTGCACCACTCAATGCAGATTTGTTTGGTCTAATATTTAAACTCAATTTTTTTCAGTTTAAGCTTGTAAAGTTTACTATCAACTTGTTTCATTTACTTTATCCACGTGTATCCTACTACATGCTATATATAACTTCTATTGTACAGAAATATGTAAAGACCTCAACAAACAGGAATTTAGAGAGGACTCAAATATAATGAATTGCTTCTATTTTAATTTCTATTGAATCTGCTGCCAAATTTGACCATAAGTATTAACCAATGTGCTATAATTTACAAAGAAAAATTTGACTTATTTTATACTTCCTGTTTAAATAATCAAAATATGACATACTGTTTGAATTTTACATTCCTTTAATTTGGTGTGGTTTACTCAAGTATAAGCACTGTATTTTTAGAGTTGAGCGAGTTCAGTATGGGATGGTGTAGTTTGTAATTGTTATTCTACTTTCGCTCCTAAAGGACAGAGTGTTTACAGGAGTTGAACACTGATTATTATGGTACATGATATAATTAATTATCATTCATATACAAACTTTTCTTTCCTATATAGATGGAGGAACTGGACAAGGAAGTGAAAAAGTTGAGAGAGGACCTCCAAACTCTACAGAAAGAGAAAGAGAAGTCAGACTCAGGTAAATTATGCTCAGCGACACACAACTATATGTATAACATTCACAAGTCATTCAGGAATATTACTTGCATTGTCAAGTCAGACATGCAAATACAGTGAAACTTGGTTATCTTGAACTAGATGGAACTGTTCAAAATCTTCGAGATGTCCATGTATTTGAGATATCGAGGGTAATATATTATAAAAAATAAGTGGTTTGGACTTACAAATCACTTCAACATATCCATTGTATTCAAGATATCAGTGTTCGAAATATCGAAGTTCAACTGCATCATTCACAAGATGGAATTATGGTATTCTAAAGTCAGATTATATCAGGTATATCAGTCAGAGTTAGATTTATACTGCTCAGTTTTTGCAGAAGATCTTATTAAAATTTGCCATTTTGATGATGTCAGATTGCAGGTAGAAAAAATAATCAATGGAATGTTTTGTGTCAGACACATTGAACACTATATTAATTTAATTTCACTCAGTCTTGAATGGAATGATGTTCAAAATCCAGGAGATTTTTTTTTCAAAAAGATTTTCGGAAGTGGATCATACTCAGTCCTTTATGTAAGGTACAAAATTGTCTGCATTAGCATAAATTTCAAGCATTGATCTATGACCAGAAGTATTGGACAACTGACTGAAATTTTGTCCTAATTCTAAGATCTTTCATGATCCTGTGCCCTGTTTGAGGATAAAGTACATGACTTTGTACGATCTACAGTAAGATGATGAAGCACTACACCCCAAACATCTGTAACATAGGTATATGTGCTCTCCTATAGCCATGGGTCCACACTTGTTTGAATTAAAGAGAAATTTTGTGTAAGACTTGAAGGGTACTAGAGAAGCTTTTTATTTATGCCTTTATAAAGAAACAGAATTACCCCTTACAAACTACAATCAATATCAGGCAGATTAAATGCGAAAGTACCTCATTGAACTCCCGACCCAAACTGAGAGCAACCACATTTGATTTAATTTAATTTTGAATTTTATTCTGTCGTATATTGAAGACTTATTATAATGTTTATTTTCGAAAGAAAGAGCTCTGTGATAGCGGAAATCATTGTTAGGACCTGTAGATTGGGGGATAAGTAAGAGCCGACATTCTTGGTTAAGACCGGGGGCTCCAGGGAAATCAATGTTAGGGCCGGTAGATCGGGAGAAAAGTAAGAGCCGACATTCTTGGTTAAGTCCGGGGCTCGAGGGTTCCTGCATTCTCTTGCTGGGCTCCTGTGTTGTTTACTGAGGATAAAGTTAAGTCAGTGTGAGAGGTACCGGCCAGAGGCAATCAATGACAACCCCTCCACAATCTGACCCCGGAGAGAGGGTTCTGTTCCTGTACGGGATAAGTGGTTTGGGTGTAGTTTACAACTGGGAGGGATACATTTATTTGTGTATAACACTTGACAAAGCAATCTCTTAAAAGCAAAGGCAAATAGGGACAGAATTTTTTCTTGTATCTTGTACATGTATATGTTCTGGATGGTAATAAGTAAGGAAGATATTATACATGTTCATTAGTTTGGGGGTCGGAGGTAACAAGCCAGATAATCTGAACTATAGAACACCCTGGATGACGATAGGAGTTGGGGGATCAGAGCAGTCTGACAGGTCCATACCTGCCCCCTTAAACACTGATAATTGAGACATGCTAAGATAAATGTTTAAAGTACAGGGTTCATACCCCCGAGTCTGTTGTTGTACTTATATTGCTGTGTATATTGACTCTTGGTCTTTGACATTAAGGTAGAACACCTATTGACTATTGTAGCTTAGTCCTGCAGATCATTTCCACTCTGTTAATGAATAGCTTATATTAATTAAAGCAATTAACAAAACTAATAAATGGTTAAAAAGATATTACTCTGGAGAATATGAAATCCATTATGGGGACACTTATTGTGGTATTGATTGGTCGGCAAAGTTCTTATTTCCTCTCTTTAATTTTAACACATACTTGAAGTTTTAATTGTGACTGTAATTGTTAAACATTTAGTTGAGGTAAGCCCAAGTGTTGATTGAACAGCCTGATCTTTGTGAAGTGTTTTTCTACAGATAATACCTTGTTCCACGCATACAACTATTTAATCACTGCCTCTTACAATTTGTATTTTTAACTTGAAGTGCTATAAAGAATAAGAAATCTGCCAGTTAAATCTAGTGACAAAATTTAATTGCCAGGTAAGACAAGGTCTTTTTGTGAAAAAACAAGATTCTGAGCCTTGGTGTCAATATTGTCCCAACCTATTGCCTCACACAGTGAATACAGCCACTGAGAGTGTGTTAATTTGGCAGTGTCGTCACTGAAGGCTAGCCTGTATAGTGGTGTTTATGTGAGGGATTTCCTCAGGCCTGGGTATATACAGCGTAGACTGACCATAATCCGGCCAACCCCCAGGCTACATATACTCTGTGTCATATCAAAATACATCAGTGAAAATTAAATTATTAAAGAAGAATTTAAAAAGCCTTCCAAGTTAATAAAACTTTTTAAGTTATTAAAATATACATTAAAGAAGAATTTGTGAATCACCATTTTAATCTTTATAAGCCATTTACATTCCTGTTAATGTCAAGTCAAGGTCACTTAATGTCATCAAGTTCTTAAACTGTTTGATTTATGAATGTTCACTAATCTGTAAGAGAGTTTAGATACAATATCTAAAGAAATGTTGCCTAACTTAAAACAAAAATCAAATGATGTTTTAAATATTTGATTTAAGTTTCAGAGAGGAGAGAGATATTATCTCCTTTGAAAGTAATTGACTTGTTTTAATCTAGTTTGTATGTAAAATGTAGCATTTCACCTGTTCCATTTCCTGGTTTTGAACGGTCTGCCTGCCTGTGTTGTAGATTCACGCTCCTCCACCCCCGCCAATGTGTTCAGTGGACGTCCACCCAGCCCCGCCCGCTCTCCCAATGACCTTGCCATCCGCAACATCATCCAGGAGAAGACAAAGATTGAGAGCGAACTCGTTCAAATCAAATCTCAACACCGAAGCACACAAAATGAGAACACAGAACTCAAGTCAAAGGTAATCTAAGGATGAAAATGTCATTACAAGGATAAGAATTATTCAAACTGTCAGGTTCATTAATTTTAATTCTAAATATATAATTATGGAAAATTGAGCCTTAATTTTTACACTTTAAATTATTATACCCAACACAACGAAGTTGAGAGGGTTATAAAGTGTTTGACCTGTCAGCCAGTCCTTCAGTCCTGGTTTTTTTGTAAGCCCAACTCCTCTTAAACTACTGCACAGAATTTTGTTAAACTTTGTAGGTATTGAGGACACAATGTACATGTGTATAGATATGCATATCACAGAAAATTATGATTCCATTACTTTTGTAGGAATTTTGGCCCATTGTAGTTTAAAATTTTGTGGTTGAAAAAGTAATTATAAATGCATATTTTCAGGAAGTTTGTATCTTTTGATTTTTTTTTTTTGAGTTATGCTTTTACTCTCATTTTATGAAATTCTTACTTATGTTTGGTTTTTGTTTGTCAGTCAACAGAAGGGTGATATTTACACCCTGTCTCTATTTAGACTGTCACTGATTGTAAAATTAGTGTACCGATATATTGTACAGGAAGAACACAGTCTGGCATGTAGCTCACCCAGTGGGGTATTCAAAGTCTTTCTTTCAATTTGTTGAAAACTACCTCATTCAAAAGATGTTAATATGCATGACATATTTTTCGTTTTATCGTTTGAAAAATGTCATTTTTTTTAATAAGAATTCTATGTTTACCAATTTTTTAATTCTTGATTTGTTTCTAAAATTTTATAATTATATTTTGAAGCGAACTTGCTGATTTTACTTTATAATGCAGAGTGATTTGAAAAAAAATAAAAGCTGAGTAATGTTTCCTTTATAAAATTCATTATATTTTTATTTGTTTCAAAGCCTAGCTAGGCAGAACAACCTGGTGTTCCATAACCATCATTTAAGTCTGAAAGTTTTATGAATTGTAAATTTTATTGTTCAGGTGGAGTCTCTTTCGGAGGAGTTGGAGAAATTACAAATTTCCATTCAGCAGTTACAGATGAAGAACAAAAGTCTGCGGTCTGAGCTTGAGGAGGCCGAGAACCAGCTAGAGGAAGCTGAGGTAAAAGGGAACAAGAACTAGTCAAGAAAATCTGGTACTCATATTCATAATGGATTCTAGTTTCATTGAATAACAAACTTTGCATCTTTCCTTGATTATTTTTTAAGACTGCCAGTGAGGAAGTTACAAAGGAGAGGGATGAGATGAAGTTAAGACTCGGAAGTCTAGAAAAGGAGGTCAAAAACCTACGAGCTGATGCTCAGAAAACTCACTCACTGCAGGTGAGATATCTCATTAGAAGATCACTCAACACAGTTAAGAATATGAAGATATAGATAACTGACCTTGCCCAACTTAGTTGACATGTACAAAACTCATTACTTTAAAAAAAATATTTAGAGTCATCGAACTCCAAAAATTAGTCACTCAACACTGTTAAGAATATGAAAATACAGATTACTGAACTTGCCCAACTTAGCTGACATGTGTACAAAACTCATTACTTTAAAAAAAAATTTTAAGTCATCAAACCCCAAAAGTTAATTAGAGATTTATGTTTGAAAAGTAACATATTATACACAAATGTCAGTTAAAATGCTTTGAACATGCTTTGAAAAATAGTAATTTCATCATTCTTATTCATGTAACTTATTGTATCATTTTCAGGACTCTGTTCGAATTCTGAACCAGGAAAAGTGTGATTTAACTAATGAACTTGATACTGTCAAGCGTGAGCTCGATGAAGCTCAATCCGAAAAAGAACAGCTAGCCAATCAAAAGCTTGCACTCAGTAAGGAGGAAATTCGACTTACGGAGGAACTTCAGGCGATGAAATCGGAGCTTGATTCATACAAGTGTTCACATGAAGAATTGACTGACCAGAAAAACGAGTTAAATAGAACTTTAACATTACTAGATAAAACAAACTCTGAATTAGAGACCTTGAGATCTGAGAAATTTGAACTGAATTGCCGGTCTGAGAACTTATCCAAGGAAAATAAAGATTTATTAAATCAGGTTGAAAGTCTTCAGGGAGAGTTAGAGCGGTTACGCTCAGACGGCCAGGAGATGTCTAAACAGCAGGTAGGTACTTGCACCTAATAGTATTCATTTGGAGTACTTATGTACTTTTAAAGTACATACTTATTACTAGGCACTACTTTAGTATAATCATAAAGTGATGGAAATTTAACCTGGAAAAATACTAGGTACATTTGCATGTTGACATTTTCATCCTCAGATTTTGCATGAATTGCCTTGTTAAAAGTTTCTGAAGCAGAGGGAAAAAAACCAACATGAAAATATGACAAAAAAAGTTGAATGAAAATTCTGTTCCTATTTGTCATTTAAAACTTTGATGTGTCTTTTTAAGATTATTATAAACCATATGCGAGACCAAGTTCAAAAGCTCACCAAAGAAATTAGTGATTTAAAAAACAATCTGCAAGAGAAAGAAAAGGCAGAAAAAGATCTCAACAAAACAATTGTAAGTAAACATAAAGTGTGAAAAATAAAAGTATAAAAAGCTGACAATCAGACAAGCAACAAGTTTTCTGTGCAGACATCCCTGGGATTTATCTCTAGTAAACATTTACAGAGTTGATAAAAAAAATAAACCTTTCGTTATTATTGTACTCATGTTCTACAACTACTTAATGTTTGATTTTGCAGGAAGTGCAGGAGGCAGAAATTAGTAGATTAAAAAGTGATATTGACAATTTAAAACATGTTCATGAAAAAGAAAGAGTTGACATTCAAGAGGAACATGCAAATGAGATAGAGGATTTAAAAATGAAGCTTCAGCTTACACTTCAAGAATTATCTCGATCGAAACAAATGTTGGACGACGAACGGAGTCAGTGTTCAGAGGTGGAGGTCAAAGCTCACGACCTTGAGGTGCTTCTGGAGGAAATGCAAAAAACAAATAGTGCTTACGAGAAAAAATTAGACGAGGTGTCTCATCTAGAAAAGAGGGTGAAAGATTTAGAGAAACTAGTGTCTGAAAAATGTGATATAGAGGACCAACTAGAGGACAAAAATCGTGAGATCTCCGACCTAGAGCAGGAAATTGAGGAGTTTGAGAGCGTTAAGTTAGAATTGGAGGATACGCGGGAAAGTTTGGATAAAGAAAAAGTGATCCGAAGCAAGCTAGAGGCCACGGTCCGTGACCTGGAACAAATACTGGATGATCAACGGACTGACCACGAGAGCATTCAGCAGCAGTTTACTAACAAGGTGAGGGAAAGGGCCTGGTATGGATAATGTATGTTGTATGTGGGTGGGTGGGGTGGGGGTGGGGGGGGGGGGCGGGAGAAGGGGCTTCAGGACCTATGTAACAATAAAATTAGAATTATTGAGTACACTTTGAATTTTGTTCTTGAGACAGGTAAACTGCTGAATATGCATAGGATTTAATGGAGAATTGTAGCTAATTAATACAATTAATCATACAGTCATTCTGTTGAATTTCTGTTGATCATAATTGCCAACAGGTAGACAGACACATGAAAAAGTCTGATGAAATGCACAATAGATTAAAGTATGGATATCTTGCTATGAAATTAGAACTAATTTCTAAAATACTTTTTTAAATAGCAGGACATAGGAATTTTGATTAAAGAAAAGGTGACTTGTTTATATCTACTGTTTGCAATCTGTAGTCACTGTGTATATATTTCTATTGTGTCAGTTCTGTATAGGGACAATTACTGTATGAGTTATCTTTTGATATTTCTATCATTGCATATATATACACAATAAATATGCTTGTCTTTGCTTTGTGGTATAAAGAAATATGTACAGTATCTAATTTCTCTGCAGCATTCATAATTTGTTTCTTTCTCTTAAAAATTTAATCAACAAATTAGTTGTAACAATTTTCTTTCAAATACATGTATAATCAATAATATTACTTTCAGTTTGGTTGTTTTTATTCATAAAAACCTTTGGTTTAATATGACACTTTTTAAATAAGTTATTATTGTTGAGTTAAAAAAATGAATGATGTAGCATACATATTTATCTTTTTATGCTTTAGTTACTGTTCTTTCAATGATTAATTATAAATAAAGGTATTGTATAATTGAAATAAAGAAAAAAAAATCTTTTGAAAATGCAGTTGATTATATGCACAGTAGAGTATTACAGGTGTTGTATTACCTGTCAGTAACACCTGTCATTTTATACCTGTTCAGGTGCAATCTCTGGAGAGTCAGGTGCGAGGTCTGCAGGATGATCTGTTTGCCGCCCAGGAAGAACTCCAGGTTACCATGGAGAAACATGAACAGGTACGGAACCTCATTGTGACTCAGGGTCTACAAAGCTTGTTATAGACAGAATATTGTGAAAAGTTCAGACCGCAGCATTAATGTAAGCAGAGACCTGAGTTAATCAGGAATTATGACCACAAATATATGAATATATACACAGAAAGACACAATAAACTAATCATTGGAAACATTTTTTGAAAGAAATGATGCACTTTAAAATATGGCTTAACAAAGTTTTATTATCAAACAAAAACAATGATATGATTGATTGATGTCCTACTAGACAGTAGACATTGTATTTTACTGAGTACAAGTCCATTTGTTTATGTAGATGTTCCTTTACCGAATGTTAAGGATCAATCTTAGAGAGGTGCGTTTACTTACTGGCTTGTCTCTGGAAGGAAGCAGGAGTTAGCGCCCCTGAATCTATTCCAGAGTTAGCTTCCTTGGTTTTGTTTTACAACTTATTATATAATCTAGAAGAATAATCTGAATGGGTTGTTTTAGTCTTATGGAATAGGTACAATTAATTTATCACTGACAAGAATTTCTGTGTGGCGCATTTAATCAAGAACTTGTGTTTGTAAGAAATTTTGCTCAAATATTTATTGCTTGAATCGATCGATGGAAATCAAATTCTTGGCTAATTGCCTATCAGTTGCAACCATTGCTTTTTAGTGATACCCATTCTGCTGATTGAAGATACAGAGATTTAACAAGCTACAACAGAGATCATTGCAGAACTGTTAAAACACATGATTGTACTAGTCTGTCAGTGCAAAAAGTGACCATCTCTCAAAATTGCATTAAAAGCATGAAAACATTAAGTACAGCAGTAACACCTATTACAATGTTCGCATGGTTTACAAGAAACATCCAATGTTGATTATATGATTGTTCATTTCAGTACATACTTGATAGAATAGGGAAGGTATATAAGCTCAATGCTTGAATTTCTTTTTACTACTTCATCATACCTAACCATCCAAACAGTTTAACAACACATGAACAAATCTAAAGTTGTTGCAGTGAATCTATTCATGGTCTTATGAACTTCATATGGGAACGGACATGTATCTAAATCATCATATGCTCTATTCACTATACATGTTATCTGTACAGACTACATTCTGTATTACCTCCCCTTCATAAGCTCTCACATACAGCTTCCACCTCCCCACCCACCCACTGGGCAGTGATTCTATGTGGGCTTTGTCTGCGGTCCCCGGAGCTTATCTGTGACATTCCACTAACGGTTCGCGGGTGGAGTGTGTGAGACGTGTGATTAATACGATTAAACTATGAACATAACCTAGAATCAAGGTCAAGGTCAATTAAATGCATGTTCGACTTCCTTGATTGATTTTGTTCTGTAATCTTTTGAGGTCGTTGCCATTTTAAGTTGGGACTATTTACATAGTCTGTATGTTAACCCTAAAACCAATTAAGAATTGGTCTGTTTTAAGCTTCAAATCTCGCAGAAAATAAGTTTTTTTTTTACTGCTATGTATATATGATAGCCGCATTGTTGTTATCAGGAGCTTGAAGAGGCCCGGGCAGCACACATTGAAATCCAGGAGCGAATCGAGTCGGAGAAGCAGAGGCAGACCTTACAGTCCAGTCCGGAGGTCAATGGAGCGACGCAGAGGATAGAGGTCCAGAAAGTAGAGGTGTGTCATTGGCCGAATCCCGAAAGTCAAATCACCAAACCGACCGTCTCTGTGTTTTACATGATTCGCTTCACTTAACCTACATGTATATGTGCCCAAGTTGATAATATTTTATGAAATCCTAAGGCGCTTTATTCATTTTCTTTAAAGAATCTAGAGAAGCAGATCGAGACAATGAAGACACGTTTGACGGAGACTCAAAATCAGCTGGACAAGGCCACTCAAGAGAAGTCCACATCGGAGAAAGAAATCAAAATCCTCCGAGATTCACTGAAGCAGAAAGAAGGCGACATGAAGGAGATAGAGGCACTGAGACAGGAGCTCAGTCAGGCACGGCGAGAAGTCGAACACTTACAGCTCTCTACGAAATATGACGGCGAGGAACGACAGAAACATGTGGACAGAATCCGGTCTCTGGAGGAGCTGTCCAAGCAGCTCGAGCTGGACAACAGGGAACTCGCCACCAAGGTGGGTGGAGTTTGGGGATACCAATGGGTTTTGTTTTTTAATCCATGGAAAGTGATTTAGATTTATTACTTTGTTAAAAATTAGCTGCAAACAACTGTTGGCTAGATTTCTGTCTTATCACAAATCTGGTGTGTATGTATACACCTCGGCAAATATAGTGATGGGTTGAGTGATGACACTATTTGATTGAATAGTTAAACAGGTTGATTCACGGGTTACAGTTTATAAAAGAAGCGTTTTAATTGGCTGATTTGGTACTCACACACTCTTACCTGCCTACGCGGTATTGGTATTTATGCAGCAACTGCCATCTGTTACGTTTAATTCTGTACCAGGACGGCAAGAACTAAATCACTGTAGTAATTGACTAGGAGTTCTCACAATAATCGCTTCTTGTTTTTTATGGTGTAAACAATTGTCAAAAACGCACTGTTTAAACAGGATTTCCATTTCGTTTTTCAGCAGTAATGCTTCATTGATAAATTAAATCATTTTTTACGCATCAGTTTAAGTTAAGACAGCATTTATTTTGTTGTAGCTTGTTCCAAAGAATTCAGATATTGACAATAAATATTACATAAATTGCATTTTATTAAATTTCAACCTATCAGTTGCACACTTACTTCTACATTCTACAAGCATGCATTTTCAAACATACAAAGCAATTGAAATTTATGGCACAAACATGTTCAATTTTGGACTAATCTGTGATTAACCTCATTTTGTAACTCATTTAGTCTGTAGAAACATTAATTTTATTACTCAACGCAATGCTACATTGGCCATAGCATATACCGGTACATGTATATCCATGCTAGATTTGTGATAATAAAAACAGTTGTATTCCAAATTTCATTTACCCTAGAGAAGGTTCAATTATGAAAAAGGATCCCTTTAAAACGGAGTTTTCATTGTAAATCAAGATTTGAATTCTTAACCTGTATTCTGACCTTGACCTTTCAACTTTGTAGCTGCAGGAGTCTATTCAACAAATCAGTCATGTTGAAGATCAGATAAAGCGAGAGCGGCAGAGGAACACAGACAAACAGTACATGAACCACCGGCATGTCAGCCAGATAGAGGCTGACCTTGACGAGGCCACCAGTCAGGTCAGACAACTCAAGGACGACCTCCAGAAGAAACAGACTTATATCATGAAGCTGGAGGCTGATGCCATCGGCAATGCTGTATGTAACAGTCAACAGATGTCAACACAAAATGTCTATGACAATGTCTTTACTATGATCAAATTGTTGCTATAATTTATGTATTTTGAAGTATTTGACAGACAGATAAATTTAAATTTTTCTTTATATTTCAAAGAAACTAGGTTTGAATTTATGGAACATGAAGCTTCAGGACTATTTTAGTCTCATAATTGAATTTTCATTTCCACTCAAAATGCTCAAGGTGAGATTGTATTGAAGTTTTTTGTGTCTATGTTTTTAGGCAAAGTATGAAAGTACAATATCTCGGCTTGAATCTGAATTGAATGAGACCAAACAGTTCCATAAGAAAGAATTAGAGGCAGTGACGGAACGCCTCGAGACAACGTGTAAAGACAACAAGGAGTTACGGAATCAGATCAGGGAGAAAGATCAGGTACGTCTCGTTACTCGTCACCTGAGCTTGAGACACCTACGCATATAATTATCAGCTGTGCTCAAGATTTCATAAGGTCAGTCATTGAAGGCAAAACGTAGAGTCATAGGAGTAAATATGTTCCCATTATTTTATCTCACAGGAGTATCAGAGTTCATTCCAGGACGTGAATCGATATCGAGGCACTGCAGACCGCCTGGAATCGCAGATCCAGACGGAGATCAAGATCCGCACTGACCTGGAGAACAGAAACGCAGCTCTGGACAAAGAGATTTCTAAAGTAGGTCACTAGCTGTCTCGGCGACCAACGTCTGCTCAGTTTGTTTCTCTATCACTGCTAGTGTTTAGTTCAACAAGGAGCTGTGTATTTATACATACAACACAGCGATATATGTAGGGTTTTAGTATACAGTTTTTATAGTATACAAATATATATATATATATATATATAGCCCTATGAAATAGTCAGATTTTCTATTTAACTCATAGGATATAGCTAGTTTTGTTGAATTTCATTGTATGTATCTATACTGCTCATGAATATAAAGAAAAGCAAATATTTGACAGTAAATGTGCTGCATTGCTACATTATGACAGGCTCAAACAGAACGCAATGTAAGATTTTCTGACATATCTCTGAGAAAAGGGTTTTATTTTTATATATACACAAGTAGTTGGTGAAACAATGCTGATTTTTTTATCCATTTGCTTTTAAATCTGTGGATTTGGGGAAAATACATTGTAGAAAATCAAAATTCATCAAATCTTTTTCTTTTTTCTTCATACGGGTATGTGTAATTTTCCAAATATTCAATTGATTTGAAATTTAGGAATTAAAGTAGGATTCTTCAGATTCATTGTTTATGGTGCAGCCCATCATAATCAGCGTATCTTATTCATCAAATTCATCATTCTAACAAACATCTTATTCCTAATTTTCCCTTTGTTTCTCATTATTGTATGCTTCATGTATTTTTTGCATTTTCCACAATTAAGGAGGAATTTCCTAATTTAAGAGTAAGTGCGCATTCTCTGTTTCTGCTTCATTAATTAGCCCTCCTGTTAATTGGCCTTCCTCCCCCTGTGGCTGTCTACCTAATCAAGTCAAGGGGGCGGGGTCATTTCTGTAATCAAGATCTGTATCACTCACTATGTCATGCAGTCTTTGTTAGTTACTCTGCCTCTCTCATCACATTTACTGAGATTTGCTTGTATTTGTACATGTATTGCTGTTAAATTAGTAGAAATGGTAGAACAGCTGTTGATGTCAGGGTCAAGGTTATTAGTTTGTTGTCCTCAGCATGTGATGTTAGAGTTCCCGTTTGTCATAAATATATCTCACTAAATGTTGTCATTCTGTCACTCAATATGTAGCCTATATCAGTACTGTGTACTATGTCATCAATTCATCCACCCTTTGGTCTTTGAACCTCCCCATTTCAGCTATATAAAATATACCACAGTCACTAAAGGAGACTACGTATATACATCATTATTATTATTATTATTAAAAATAATGTATCTCTCATACAAATCATCTTAATTATCTAATTAAACAATGGAATTCTTATTCGTATGCTTTAAATTTTGCCTTCAAGTATGGTATCTTCTCAAAAATGTCATGGGAACTTTTACACTATTGAATTACCATGCCATAAAGTGTTTTCTTTTTTATAATTTGCTTCATATATAACATTGATTATTATATTTAACTGAATCCTTTGCTTTTGTTAATGACTTTGATGAACTACACAAAGTAGATACTTATGTTAGTATACACTGCTTTGCCTGTTAATATAGACACAGTTTTTAAGTGTTTATTAACTTTAAAATGTTAAAGAAAGAGTTAATGTATATTTTAGATTTTATATACATCATTTATGAATGTCATTAATAGTCAAAAATATATTTATTTGAAATGTATTAACTAGGGACCTTAGTATTGGTAAGTTGATCTACATATACCTATTTTGACCTATTTTCAGGTGTGGAGCCAGGTCCGTTCATTGATGGAGAAGAATGCCAGTTTGGAGGCGGCCAAACGAAGCTTGGAGGACGAACTTGAAAGGGTGCGATGATTTTTGGAAAATGAATGATTTGATATTGTAATTCAATATCAAAGTTAGGCAATATGTAGTACTGCTGCTATGTGATATATAATGGTGTAAACTTTTCCTTCACAGAAGAATTCCAGTTCAAAGTTTGCAGAGACAACTCTGTCGCAGGCATCGGCCAATCACGAGGCAGTTCTGAAATCAGTGCAGTCAAAAGCAGACACAGCGGAGAAGAAAGTAAGTCCGCCCTCCATCTATCTCTGGCAGCAAAGACCTTCAAGTCCTAAACACTTGTTCAAATCTTATTTCTATTGTAATTTTCTTCTTTATTTTAAAGTAAAATCACCTATCACACCTCATGATTAATTTTTGGCTTAAGATTAATATCCTACCACCTTTTTTTGCTCCTTTTCACTGAGTGGTTGGCTAATTGCTGTTAGTTTATTTTGGCTAACTGTTTTCATCATTAACAAATAATTCAATGTTCTCATTATTTTCATTTTACCTTGACATTGCTTGGCTAGCTAGGTTTTGACCCTGGCTGCCCTTTGACCCCGTATTCATACTTAGGGTTACATGTTGTAGGTGGTTTGGAGTGGCCATAAGTCCCCGGTACAGAGACGGGTCAGTGGTGTTGTAATTTGCACTATATTTAGTAATTACTCTAATATGTAATGCCTTCTGATACAGCTTTATAACAAGTCAGGTGTAATATGGCTTCCATATATACTTAATCAGAAGAAAAGTGCTCTATCTCTCTACCTTTCTCTCTTATTGTATAGAAATCAGAAATACAAAGCATTAATTATAGAAGATTTTACTACCCCATATCTACACCATATTCTATCCCAAATTGTTTTAATGAAGAAGAGTAAATTTCACATTTGTAAAGTGTTTGAGTTTTGAATCTATATTGAATTAAGATGCAGCTATATAGACTTTCTAGTTTTACTTTTTTTGGTGAAATACAATGAAATATGAATATGGTATAGATTTTCATGTATATTAAACTCTGCTTTAAATAAATATCTACCTGTAACCATAGTAACCTGCTGAATACTCTATGTTGAAGGAGACCAAAGCTAAACCTTTTATACTTAAAGTAAGTAGGTGTTTCTTTGATGAGATCTTTTCTCTAGACGTGGTACTGTAGCCTTCCTTTCTTAATCCTGCTTCGAACGACACTACTGAAGTCCCCACGGAAACCGTGAAACCAAGTGAAATGTAGTATAGATCCATAGCAGTCAAGGAGAATCATACACAGCTAGGGATATAAATATGGTTAGGAATGTGTGGTCTAGCTGATAGTGATAGAAATAGAGGGACTTTTGATAGGCTTAGACCATCACTCTAGTATTAGATTGTGGAGGATCAGGAGAAAAATCTCCAATGGAGATATCTCTGATATAAAAGCCACTAGATATGGTGATCGAAACCAAGTATTAGTGGTAGTAAAGGGGGTAAGATGTATAAGTTTGATTGTACTGGTAGATAAAAAGAATTTTGTGTGAAATCTCAAAGAGATAGGGCTTAGAAATGGTGAGGGTTCCATTCAAAATTAGATGTGGCTTTGTAGTACATGTTCTGGTAAAGCATCTTAGATATAATTTTATAGAAACCTTGTTATTTGGATTTAAACATTTATTTTGGAATATTGATCAACGTTTTTGTGATAACGTCACAAACAAAGAATCTGAGAGTTTTCTAATTATGGTAGGAATCATTTTTAAGGAGCAATGAAGATTATTCACTTAAATCTATGGAAGCTTAAAGTACCATAGTTGGTAACAGCTGTGCAAACACATAATTTAGATGAATTCCTCAATTTAATCAATACACAAGTATCCAATTATCTTGCGGCTGGATCTTAGTAACATATTGTACATCCTGTTTATTAAGTCACAATTGGTAGAGATAAATCAAGATGGTAGAGTAAGCAAGAGGGAATATTAGAACCAGTGACAGGTCCCAATAACTACAATTATTACAGTTGTATGTCTATGCTGCATTTACAATGACATGTACTTTCTATGTTATTACATTTCATGCTAGTGTGATTATATCTACTGATGTACAGAATTTGCCAGTTTTAGAATGAATCATTTGACTTTTCTAGTATTATTTACATGTGTTTCTGTTGGTCTGATAATTGCAATGCATATTTGAGGACAAGAACCCCTTGCAAGTGATTACCATTAAAGCAGGGAGAAGGATTCACTCAAAATAATACCATTGCGAATAATTTTACCCTTCAATGAACAATTTTTTTTTTACTAGAAATGCTTGGAATAAGCTTTTCCTTTTGATTTGCATTTATTTTTTTCTATTTTAACAGACTTAAGATTTGGAGAAAACACATTTCTTCATGTGCTTAATATGCTAACTGATTGCAGTGTTATTACATGCCATCTTTTTGATTAATATAGTACAATCATTTTATAGTATGCCTCATGACTTACATGTCTATTTAATGACTCCAGATATCACAGATTTCCACCATTTATTTTCCTATTCCAATCACTGCTGCACTCCTCCAGTGACAATAACTATGTGCATTAACACCCTATTTATTGAGTTCTTGGTATGATACCCCAGTCCTTTGTAAATTTTGACAATATTTTGACCTTGCAGGCCGAAAAGCTTCAGCATGACCTTGAGACAGTGACCTTCAAGTTGAAGACGGTGGAGCAGCAGCTGAATCAGGCGGAGGAGCTGAAGAACGAACTCCAGGACAAAAAGGAGAAAGTCGCCGCACTGCGGAACCAGCTGGAGGCTGAGAAACTCCAGAGGTGGGCTTCTGCGAGTCACAGCATAAATAGGGTCTTAATAATGCTCATGCAGAAAACACGTTATACAAAAATTATAATATTACATGTATAAGAAACACCTGAAGTGGGCCCCGTGTGTCACTGCAAAGAAATGTCTTATCAATGTTCATAAATAATTGAAAAAATATGTGTGCAGTTGTAAATTTAGGCTATGCTTCAATGGGAAAGGTATCATACATGTAAAAAAAAAAAAAAATGAAGTTAAATAATGTATTTAGGCATTAGATCAAAATGTTCTTTTGATATGTCTTTAATTACAGGTACCGTGGTAGTACTCAAAAGTATTTTTTTTTTTTTAAACCAAAGAACCTATACATAATTACTATTACAAATACATGTTCCACTTTTAGATGAGGTGGCTATCAGAATTTGTGTTAGAAATAGATGTAGTGTGCCTAATCATTTAAAGAAATCTTATAATCATGTTTGGGAGATATACCTAATAATGATTATTTTTGTTTTTGACTGTAGGACTCTACTTGACCAGACTGTGTCAGAATTAAAACACCAGGTGTCGCTGCTGAAGTCTCGCGAGTCCAAGGTGATAGACCAGAATCGAGAGCTCCAGCACACTATGATTGACATGGAGACCAAACTGGACGACATGCAGGAGCGGAACCAGACAGCCCTAGACATGGTACGTCATGACGCGATATCACCCCCACCAGTCATAGAAACAGCGAGGGGGGGCTCAGGTCACTCTCTTTAATTATGGTCTCATAGTGAGAGAATAAAGAAATTATGATATGATAAAAAACTAAGGAAAAAAGAGTTAATGATAAGATTTTAAACTTAAAGAATAATGTGAGAGAATAAAGAAATTAAAGTCAGATGTAAGCTAGAAAGAAAATGTGTTAGAGAATAATGAACATGTTTCCAATGAGTAAAATATATTTTTTTTTAAATGCATGAAAATATCTGTACCATGGATGTTATCAGTTTAAAAGCATCATTTAACGCTAGGAATTGTATCTTTTCTGTATTCTGCTTTTTATGTAATTGCATGATCAAAAATAATATGAATGTAGCCGAGAAAATATTTAATTTGATCTTAATGTGTCTTAACAGTATAACTTAGTAAGCTCAGAATATCATGTACGGATGTAACAGACACTGCTTCTATTTAATGTCACTTGTGGGCCATGAATTATTTTCAACCTTTAAAGGCATTCTTTGTGAAACCATTCTGGAAATCCATTTGGTTATCAGTTGTTAGAATTCTTTTAAACTTCATTCAGAAATTAAAAGTGAGCTTTAATTTCTTAAATCTAAAAATCTATAGGCAATTATAAAAAAATTTTTATTAATATTATTAAAAACAACTTAATATTCATATTCTTGATTTTTTTTGCAAATGCATTGGACACATTGTTAATATAATATAGAAGTTGATGGTTCTTTCTCGGGTTATTTTATAAAAAGGGAGCTGGAATATTAAGCAGTTCTTTGTAGTAAGATAGTTAACATGGATTTTGGGATGTTAATTCTCCTCTGTTTTATAACATTCAAAGTGTTCAGATAGCTAAAGGTGATTGACATGACTAAGACTAGGGAATGTTGAGTGTTGTTTTCTCTTATTTCACGCCTCAGGACGCGTTGACCTGGGATGAGGAGGAGAACAATGAGGTATATAGGAGTCACGGCGACATGTTGCTGGCCAATCACCTCGCCTAGATCGCTGCCGCCTCGCCCAAGTCTGACCCTCAATCACACACACACACCACATTATCTTATATCAATATAGCCTCATCTAACTTCATATTATATTGGGGAGGGGAAGAACACCTTTACTAAAGAAAAAAAAACCCCACAAAACTGAAAAAAAATAAAATGGAGAGAAATATCTGTCCAGTGCTGGGCTTGTACTAACCTGTGTTGTGTGATTGGGCTGTGGTCAGGCATGTGCTTGGTTTATTTTTGTCATGAAGCTTTTGTCACATACATCCTGTTCATTTAAAAAAATTAATGAGGATTATTCATAGACAAATTGTCATCAGTAGATCATCTAATATTTGCAATGATTAACAAAATATATATACTGCAATAAAGCTTAATTCCCCCTAAAATTCATACTATTATCAGGCAAAATGAATCACATCTGTGGATATAAAGTAGTTTAGCATGCAGGAAGACCTGTAAACTTTTCTGCATGTACAGTTAGTTGATGTATGTGAAACAAGAGCTGACTCTCTGAACTTTTCTGCATTATTGCATGATCTGTATCTCTGAATTCTCTCCCTTGGACTGTAAAATATCCAGTCGTTTCTGTTTAAGTAGACAGTAATTCTAGATTTAAACAAATTATATTGGAGATATATCATCTGTTGCAGTTTCCATTCAGCTTGGTTTTTTTTTTTAAGTTTTATTTGCTATCTAATGCATGAATTTTGGTGAAAAAGCTTTGAATTTTATTTAATTTGTTAATTCTAATGTTATTTGACCCATATTTGCTGTAAAAGGCACCAGAGAAGAATGTGTAAATCAAAGAAATTTTCTTCAGTTCTGTAGCAGGATTTTTGGCGAGATTTAACCAAAATGTGCTGATTACAACAAATATGGTTATCTTGTTTGATCTTATAAATAAATTATGTTGTATTAGCTAAATTATGCATGGCATGAAAGAATCATATTAAAATTGAAGCTTTTAAATCATAAATATAGGTCTTAGACTGTAGGCTAATAATAATCTGTGTTTAATGCAACAAGTAAAATGACAGTGTTTTGTCATGTGTAGGAAATACTGATGTAGCGAAAGCAGTCAAAAGTTCAAACGTTTAATACCTTGATTATCTATATATCTTTGCCTTTACAGGACTTTTTTCTTTCTGTAACCCAGAAATGTAGAGAACCCTGACAAATATAAAATGTATAGTCTAATAGTTTATGTGTTATGTGTATCTGTAGGCAAACATAGAACTAGAGATGTAATCTATGATATGATGTATATTATATTTGTTACTTTTGGGTTTTATTTTAGTGTGGATTTTCCCAAGAACTTCTTATTTCTGTGTAGTATACATTGTACAGTGTAATAATTAGGATTACACCTTACTTGGAAATATTTATATTTTGATGATTCAGTATGATTTATTGATGGTTATATAAGTAATACAATAATTATCTGTATATTTTTATGCATACTGGAAAATTTTTTAAATTCCAAAAAAAAAAATTTAATGTGGAATTTACTATATAAAGTGTTTAAAGAAATAATTTACTTCAAGTTCTTCTATTATTTTGGGCCACGGATGTGCTTGCATTGTTGGTTGGAATGTAATCAGATTTTTAACATTTTTATATTGCAGCAAAAGCGTTACACTGAGGTTGGAAAACGAGGACTGTTGGATCAAATCCACAAACTCCAGAAGGAGGTCAAGGATCTACAGTACGAACTTCTGACGGTGAACGAGAGACGGGAAATTCAGGAAAGGAAGTACGAGGACCGAAAAATGAAGACCAAGGTCAAGCTGATGAGAGCAAGGTGAGGTCAAGATCTGGGTGATTAGAATGTTTGAATCAGAGTGACGTGCACAATAACCAGAATCATGCTGGGATACCAGAACTGTGTGTACAAAACTCTGTCAGATGCTGATATTTCCAAAACTTAACTGTTATTTTCAGTTACTGTCTCTTTCTTTTAAACATATTCAATATAAAGTTTCAAGTTATCTACTTGTATAGAAAATTATGTGACACCATAACAACTGCTATAAACTGGTTCCCCCATTTCAGGACGTTTAATGCGGGTTGTGTGGAAGAAGGCCAGGAGTTTGTAGTGTATGTTAGTTTTCAGTAGTCGGACACTCTCAAATATAATGCAGCTCTCTCATTGGTTGCTTCAATTTCTCTCTGCTGAAGTTCAAACTCTTTCAAAAGAATTACCTCTGCTTTTAATCTGTATTGTATTTTTCCAATAGTTTAAATTTTATAAACAGACAAACATATAGTATTTTGCATTTCTTATGTGAAACAATTAAGCCAACCCTAAGATTGAAGGATTTAAAAATTTTCAAAATAGTTGTGACCCAGATTTTCCTATAGCAGCCTTTTCTGTAGGAAAGGATAGAGAATCTAACTTACTGGAATCAAGATAGATAACAGGAACCTTAACCAAATTTTTAAATAGATGTAGAATTGTTTGTCATCGCAGTTGTTAACCTCCAGTCTTTGTATTGGATATACTATTACATGTACCAGGATCAAGGGTTTTCCTGGGCAGCAGTATTTGAATATGTTTGAATGATGTTTTTTTATATTTTGGTAGTTAACTACTAATTGAAATAACTTTTAATTAAATAGGATTATAAAGTTTGTAATACTTACATCATTTTTTTTTTTTGAAATCTTGATAATTTTATTATTATATATTTTTCAGTATAACTCCTTGATATCAATGACTTTTTGAGTTTGATTGTTTATGCACAGCTAAACATTTTATTGTGAAGCACAATACCTTGCAGACAGAATTCTATGGATTTCTGTGATAGAACCATTTTAACAAGTCCTTGGACTTTCGGTTGAACGTAGCTATCTTTTTCTTGCATCAAATCAAGTTAAAAATGACGCGTTTTCAAGCGAAATATGCACCTATTGCGTAGTCTTAGCTCAACAGCCAGACAAATCTTGTTGATTTCAAAGAGCCATGGCTGAGTGGCCAGCAATGAAATAGACAGGCCTACATCACATTGCTTTTTGACACAACTACCCAAAGTCCAAGCTCTTGTTATAATGGTTCTAGATTAAAAGTTTTCTCTGCTTGTGGTTGTGTTCTGTAAAGTGTTTACAACTTCAGTGTTTATATTTTTATTATGTAAATGTTTCTTTGTAGTGTGTATAATTGGTTAATGTTGCAATTTTAATTTGATCAATGTTGTAATCCAATTTCCATCAACTCATTTAAACACTGCCTTTTGAGGATAAACAAAACTTATTCAGATAAGTGATCAAATAAGATGTACAAAGATACTAATTCTGCTTGATATAATGTGAATAATGGTGACACATATTTTTCTGTACAAAATCTACACCAGATTTTACACTGGAACCTTGATGAACCTTATACATTGACTGAGTGAGTTGTTAACTGATAATTTTTGTTTCTATACAAACAGGGAGTTTTACTCCAAGGAGAGAACGCGGATGCAGGAGCAGCTCCGCCAGTACGACGACGATCTGAGGCTGACAAGATCCACGCTCAGGAAGGAGATGGACTGGAAAGAGAAAATGGAGAAGAACTACCAGACCGTTCTCCGCGAGAAGCGGGAATATCTCTCACAGTACGTACACTAGTTACCATCTCACTCACGTCTCACGAGATTCTAAGACACCACTATAAAGTATGACTGATGTTTTATCACATTCAGTGACATACTGTGTTAAGGAAAGGTCAAGGGTAAAAAATCCTAGTCCTGGACTATGCCACAAACTTGGTAAAGTTATGGAAAATGAACAATCATCAAATTGGCCCTGAACCTAAATTATGCTTGACATTTATATTTGACTTTGGTCACAAACATTAGCTTTTTTTCATGCATAGCTCAACAGTTAGGAGATTTAATTTTACAGGTAGAATGACTTGCCAAAAATAAATAGTAATCATATGCCTTTGATCATCTGGGAATAAAAACGGAAATCAAGATTGAACTCATTCAAGTTATTGAGGAGGGTGCAAACTGTCAGAAGTTCAATCCACAAACAACTTCAATCATAAATCATGCTTGTACCTCAGACACAAACATTTGACACCATTAATGATTTCCAATGATCGACATTAGAAAGTAAAAAAAAAGAAGTGTACATGCATATTCAAATGATTCAAGCTAAGGGCCCAACAAATTCAGAGAAATAATTCCATGCTCAAAACTCATGCTAAAGGAAAGTTTAACAGTGCCATTAGTAAAATCAGCGTTTACAAATTTGAATTATTTTAAGACAATTGGGAAATGCATTCAAAATAATTATTTGCAGCCCCCAAAAAAGCTAAGTAATAAAACTAGAATGTATTTTGTTGATTTGCAAGGATATGGCAGGTAATTAGTGTTATTCTCTCCCTCCAACACTCATTCTGTGGATATTATTACATCTATAGCAAGTCAAGACCAGTATTACTTCCAGGTCCATTCAGGAAGAATTAAGGTCAATATCAGCTACTTTTGCATTATTCCCTAACATTGTATCACCTCATCACCATTTCCTTTCTGAAATGTCGGTGTTTTCATGACTTCAGTTATACATATGTCTGAATGGATTTGTATCAAAACTTATCTGTATAGTTTAAAGACACATGAAGATCACTTTTTGTATGTCCGTCCATCTGTTTGTGATGTGTGCATCATTTAATTCACATAGCTATTTTATAGACATATTGTGATGTTTTGACACTTTGACATGTTATGCATTGGAATTTTAATCACTTCATATTTTAAACTACAAAAATCTTATTATATTTAAAGCTACTAATTTATCTAGATGATACTTATTTTACTGTCTTATCATTAGATGTTAGTGTGGGCTAGTTTCAGCAGTTTAAGATTTGTTTTAAAAAAATTCTATACACCATTAAGGTTAGAAATCACTTGTCAAGCTTTTAATATGCACAACACAATTAAAATACTAGTTTAATACTGTGTAAACAAATATTTAATATAAATGAATACACATTTCATAATTTTCATACAATTATTCATTATTTAGTGCAGGCATCTTCTGATTGCTTTGTGTATGTCTCCTATGCTGTCAAGGAGATTATTAGAGCTAGTACTTTGTCAAAGAGGGTCAAATTAGAAATATGATTTTGACCTTGGTATAAGTATCGATAGTAACTGCATCTTCAAATGTGCACGATGGGAATGCTTATATGTATCCATTTAACATGTTTTTCCACATTGTGTTTTTTGTTTTTCGTTTGCTTTGTCATATGGGCAATTATAACTTCATTTTTCCACATCAAAGAAACTTATGCAGTACACATGGATTTCTTAAATTCTATAAATGATTTGATTCAAATATAATTATTATCAAAAATGAATTTGAATCGCAATTTGCATGGTAAATAATTTGTCAATTTATCTGATATATATTAATAAACCAACATGATTTACTGCAAGTTTCAGTGAGGTGTTCCTAACCATTGATGACTAAATTCTTTTCTTTGTGGTGGCCTTTTTCAGCGAGTCAAATTTCTTGCAGGCTGTCAGATATGGAGGAAGCCGTACGAGAGAAGACGCGAATGGTGTCCATGCTGCAAGTCCGAACCAAGTTCTTGGAGGAGGAGAATTCTCGCCTGCAAGATCGTATCGACTCTATCACCAAACAGAAGCAGGGATTAGATAAGCTGCTCAAAGAATACAAACTATCCAGTAAAGACGTGCATGTAAGTTCAAGAGACCATATTTTTATCATACTTAAGGCTAAATTATCCGATAAATGTCAAATGAAATATTACCTTACAGAGTAATGTGTAACTGCAAAAATCATCATGACTTTAAAATCACCATCAATATTTGAAAGTTTTATTGGTTTCATGAAATAAAAATGAACAGTCATTGTTCACTTAAGTTCGAGAGAATGAGCATTATATTTCAGATGAGGCTAATGATATATGATATTTCCCTTTGAAGGGTACTACATGCTAACCTCTGTATTGCTATTTGTAGTTGTCTCGCCTGAGTTCAGACAGCCGACCTCACAGCCTGACGGGGGGTACCAGTGGTATCGGGAACAGCGTGGATTCCAGCTGGGTCAACGAACAGGACCCGTACATCGAGCCGTACCTGGGTTATCGCAATACGCAATCCTCCAACATGGTAATAAATAACTACCTCAGTCGAAGCTTCGAACCGCACAGTCACGCTGTCGATTTATATCGCGGGGAGACAGGAAGTGAAGAGTCGTACAGTCGCGAGTTTGATACCTAATGACTCAGTCAACCATTCCATTGTCATTGATTATTAATAATCAAAATGCCATTTTAACCATCAAATTGACGTACAATTTAAAACATTCCATGCCAAATACTGACAAGTATTTCCACCACCTGGTGATTTTATTGAGGCCATTTTTTCTTTTTTTCATTTGTTTTATTGTAGAAAATTAGATTTTTATATATTGTAATTTTTCATTTTTAAGAAATTTTCATTTATATTTATAAAATGTGATAATTAACTTATTTTATGTAGTCTTTTACATGTAGTTGCCTTTTGAATGAGACAATACAACTTATTCATCAGATTCATCCAAATCATTAGTGGTAAATAACAGGCATTTATATCTTTTCATTTGTTGATATATGTATGCAAATGTGAAAAATGCAGTAAGTGATGTGAATCTAGCTGATAAACAAAGAGCACTCGGGCCTCGATATTGTTGTCTGTATGTGCCGGTGTCTGTCTGTCCCTATGAATTTGTATATGTATAGGTCCATTTGTATCTTTGTCCGTCCCATTGTATGTCTCTGTAAAGTTAATATTTGATATCATTGTCCATGGCGAAAATGTGAACCTTTTTGTAGTTAATATTGGTAGAAAAATACAATAATTGTAATATTCAGAGATTTTTTTTGATAAGAGTAATAATTTACGGTACATTACATTGTTGGTTTTTGATCTCTCGGATAGGCTTGTTGTATATGTTTAGTTGGAGTCGTGCAGAGTGTGGGGTTTTTCTTTGTGAAGTGTTTTGTTTTTTTCGTTTTCAAAGAAAAATTTCTACCAATGTCACCCAGAAATGAAACTATGAACAGAGCTTGTAGTTTAGGGGATTGAACAGTCAGTGCAATGCACATGATGAGGATAAAGCTATAAAACTGCTTTCACAGAATTTAATCTACTTGCTTTCGAAGATTTCTAAATACATATTTATTATTTATTTCCTTTTAAAGCAAACCCTGCATATAAGTTATTTGAAATCTTAAAATGTACTGTAGTCAGAATGCTTTCCAGGGTTGTACTTGTTATTGAGTTAATGGTAATTTTATGAAAAATAATTTATAATTGTAGTTAAATTTACAAAAACAAGTGTAAGTTAACCAATTCATTTCTGGTGAAAATGACTATAAAAAAGAGCATTCCTTTTATTTGTTCAGTAGACGTAGATTATGATGTCGTGTAGAGTAGATTTATTGGTTTGTGACATCACCATGTTGTAACATCTCTGTAGCTGTAGATCCATGTAATCAGTAGATACAATGTAGATACAAGTAATCGGTAGGATCATAGAGAACCTCCCTGTCCTCTTCCTTGCCTTTGTAAGGAAGCGACCAGACTTACCCAGAGTTCTGTGTAGTTGTACGTTGTAGTAGAGAGATATCCTTGAGTTTTATATTTCCTTTTTTTTTTTTTTAGATACGTAAACAGAAAATAATCAGTTAATACACATTGTAGTAGATTTTTTATTATGATACATTCCTATGTAAAAGCTGTGATACCGAGTTACAATTTCACCAGATTTATATACTTTTTGGAGTAGATTCCGTCCGCTTGTGTTACTCAATGTTTACGGTTGTCTAGTCTAGCGTGCGAGTCACAGACTCGAGACAATTTTTAATGTTATCTCTGTATCAGATATTTGTATTAATTCTCATTCTGTCAGTCTGTCAGCAGCAGATTGTCAGATGGATCTTTTTGCTTTTCCGTCTTACTTGTCAATACAATTTTTTTTTTTTTTCTGTCTCTCTAATCTGGACAATGTTATATTTATTCCATCTCGCTTGTCTCACAAGATATTTCCACTGGAGGCAGCTGGTCAACCCTCCGAGCCAGTTTGGTGCCTTGTTATTTGTATACCATGCATTTACTGTCATCAGTGAGAAACACCAGAAAACAGTCCATTTGTCTCATCAATGTTTATAAAGAAAATAAAATATTTATCTATTATGTCAACTATTTGTTTTTATGTTTGATAACTAATGTACTAGAGGCTGTCCTCTTCAGATTATGATGCTCTGTGTTTGGATAGTTAGGGCAGTTCTTTTTTGTGGGCTATATTTTTTTGCAGTTCAGTTTTTGGGAGTTGATTTTAATCAACTCTCCTATGCAGTTACTCTGGCAAACCGAAACTGAAACAGTGCTTGGACATAAGCACAAATCATCAGCGTTGACAAGAGTTAGTTCTTGAAAATAATCGATAAATTCGATGTAATGTATGCTGAAGCATTTTTTTAAGGAAACTGTTTTATAAATACCTAAGAAATAGTCAGATTTTAAATAGAACGAACAATTTAGAAGTTTTTTGCAGTCGTATGTATTCCTACGCCAAAGTTGAATATAGTCTCGTTCAACCATCGGCTGTCTCCGAACATCTCTGACAAGCAGAGAGTCAGTCTATATTTAGAGGTTGCATCATCCAGCTATCACGTGACCTGGTATCTCTTACTTGTCGGAGATTAACGGAGACAGCCGAGCATCTGGTTGAACGAGACTAGAGTTCATTATTGGTTGGATCCATACTCTTTTTGAAATATTTCGAATACCGATACATAGTTTGATGAAATCAATTCTATTTTTAAATATTGCACAACATGATTCATAAGAGGTTTTCTCGAAATTCTTTTCGGAAAAGTCCGAGGATTCATATTATAAAAATGTGCGTAATTCAAATAGAGATTATAAACTACTTGCCAAGCAAAATAACATATCGTTGATTCTTAGAGAAATAATAATCGATAAAATCAACTCCTGTCAGTACTTCAGTACTTTGATTACAAAGATACAGAGTCATATAGATGTTTTATATCATATTGGATTACATGTACTGGTATTATACAGTACAAGCTATCAATCTTCAGTCGGGATAACATGTTCTTAGTTATATTGATGATTCTGCCAAAAAAACTTTGCCAAAAACAAAAGACAACAAAAAAATTAAATTATTTTGTATTTATCTATACAATGTCATCAAGCTTACATTATTTCTAACTTCAATATCACATGCTACATTCTGATTGGTTGATTTCCCATTGTCTCTGTGATCAGATAGTCAGTAGTCCTGTGACATCACAGTGCCTAGTGACGAGATCCTCTATAGTGTCTGAGAGCCCGGGGGTGGGGATGCAGTCTCTACAGCTCATCTTTCTTGTGGTGCCTGGGCTGTCGCTTGACCCGGGGGTCTGGTCTGTTGTCCCCAATGAACGGTCGGCGTAAGTCTCGATGTCCATGGAGATCCCAGTAGGCTTTGGCACTGCGCACACATCGGAAGCCAACGTTTTGAGCTGTGTAGTCTGGCTGTAGACCCATTCTAACACAACCCCCAAATTAATTTAATTTGAAATGATATACTAGAAACAAACACTCAAACAAAACACCATATTAAAGAGTTATCAAGACATTTCTGGTTTTGATTTGTTGATATTTTTAATACCTCTGTGCTGTCCTAACAATTCTGTTACAGTGGCCCTCCCTGCTGTCAATGAAGGAACCTCCCTTCACCACATACATCACTTCCTGTAGCTTCCTGTCCACGACTCTGTCATAGTACCTAGTGGACGTCCACTCCCACACATTTCCCAGCATATCGTACAGACCTACAACACGGTGCATTATGCATACATATACTGTGCTCACAGTTGGCTGGCATAAACAACACTTTGTAGTACATATATCACATATTGTATCGACCAACAACACATGGTATTGTAATAGAAAAGGAAGAATATTGAAAACATATGTCTGGACCAGGAATCGAACATGGAACCCCTGTAACTCTAGTCAGGAGCGCTACCACTGAGCTATCCAGGCCGATATACACAGTCCACATAGCCCCAACTACTACATTCCTCCCTCCTCAAATGATCTTCATCCTCGAAGATCACCCTGGGTTCTTCCCCTGGCAGGAGTTGCCCTGTCAGTTCCAGGGGTAGGTCACAGCACCAAACGTAACGGAATGGGAGAAATAATAACGAACCAGACCGGGATTCGAACCCTGGCCCCCTGAATCTCTAGTCAGGTGCTCTACTAACAGAGCTATCTGGCGCAGGTATTCGAACCGGTCTGACTGTCAAATTATACTGGTCATGGCACCAAATGTAATAGCAAAGGAGGAATATTGAGAGCATGTGGCTGGACCGGGAATCGAACCCGGGACCTTTGTAACTTTAGTCAGGAGCTCTACCACTGAGCTATCCAGGCCGATTTCCATGGTCCACATAGCCCCAACTACTACATGTACAGTACATATTCCTTATTAACTTTATTTTATATATGTATAATATTTATGTATCATGAATTGAAGAACCGACAATATCCAAATGAAATTCAATGCATAAATTCTCACCAAATTGGTTCTGTGCCCTGTAGAAGTCAACGGGGGATGTCCCTTCCCAGTGGTCTACCTTTGTGTTACTCTCAGGGAACTTCCCCTACAATGGTATTATTCAGTTAATTTTATTACAGTCTCAAAACAACTCGTATTCATTTTTAAATTTGATATACATGTATTTGCAATGCTTTTCATTGCATGATAATCAGTTACAACAAATGTGGGAGTAGGCAGTAGAATCTGAAAGTTTTTACCTGCCAGAGGTTGGTCCTGTTCTTTTGGTATCGATCACCCCAGGGATAAATTTTACCTGTTTGATGATAGAAAATAAATAATTATTTATTGTGTAACAATTTGACTGTTTCCATGTCCCCTCATCGTGAAATACGCCACTGAACCATAAGACCCCTTCTCAACTTAGAGCTCCCCCTCACCCTGGAGTATTCCCTCTAACTGAGGAGTCCCAATCTCAGCTAAGATTTCCCTTCTCACCCTAGAGTCCCAATCCCACCCTGGAGTTCCCCCTCTCATCCTTAAGTCTTCCCTCTCAACCTGGGTTCTCCCACTCAACCTGAAATTCCCCTCTCACCATGTACATGCACAATGTACATTATGTAGAACCTCTTCTCAATCTTTCAGTTCCCATTTCATCCTGGATTCCCTCTTTTTCACCCTGGAGTCCCATATTTTTCAAGTAGGAGTCCCATCCCTCTTTTATCCTTGAGCCCTCTCTTACATTGAAGTCCCCCTCTCACCATGGAGTCCCATTTTGGATATGAATCTCAATATGGAATTCCCACCTTCACTTTGGAGACTTGTCTCAAATCTCACCCTGTAGTCCTCCACGCGCCGCGAACTCCCACTCGTTCTCCGTGGGTAGGCGTTTTCCCGTCCAGGTACAGAAAGCCTTGGCATCCTCCATGCTGATGTGGACCACGGGGTGGTCGAGGCGGTCCCTGACGGTGGATCCCAGGCCCTCGGGCTGCAGGGAAATACAGAACGTTGTCAAGATGTATTATTGCATCATATACAGGTGTGTTCTTAGTAGATTCACATGGCATTGTCGCACTCTTTTTAACTATATTTATGTTCACTTCTCATATATTCAGTATTATAAGGCAGAAATTTAAAAACACTAAACTTATTATAAGATTTTTAAAATCACTTACAGAAATATTGCACACGGAAATGAATCTATTAAGGAATATAAAATCATTTTCTGAGTTTTATGAGGTGGTTAAATACGGTTGGTGTGATCAAACCCAATGATAGATTTGATCTCGCCCTATCGTATTTGATCACCTCATAATAATCAAAGAATGATTTCTTGACATACTTTTGACACCTAAATGTAGATATCAAACTATTCATATTTTTACATTAATTTTTATTTTGTTTGATTATGCAAAACCCTTCTTGGACCCCAACCGCGTCATCGATGAATTGTAAAGGACTAAACGTTACAAATTTGATTCTTAGTGTTATCAGAAAGACCTGGAAAATGTAAATATTGCATAATTTTTATTGGGATGGAAAATAATGAAAACCATTAGCCGTTATTGGTTAAGATGTGCTGGTCACCTTGTTCCAGGCTGCCCCCTTGACAGGGACCCACCAGGTGCCCTCTGGGACATTCCTGGCCTGATCCCGGGCGGCGGGAGACAGGAACGGCTTTAAGACCCAGCTCCAGCCCTGGCGCTCCGCTGTCGTCACGTACCGCGGCTTGGCCTCCTTAAACTTCCTATTCACAAAAATATGGATAAAAGCAATGTAAAAATTACATATAGCTATATAAACGTAACACTATTTATTAATTATAGTCTCCCGGGCCCCCTCCTCTGATTTCAAAAATCTAGCTAGTCACACCACAATTTCCAAAGATAAGCAGGTTAAGATCGATCTTAATACGTAAATATAATTAATTTTCAGTCAGAATAAGTGTTCGGTTGGGAGACATGTTTTTCCTAACACACCAGGCACAAAACATTGTTTTTGATAGGGGGTCTCTCACTAATAATATCCTGACAAGCAAAGAAAAGGGGTGGGGAAAGTAACTTCACCAATCAAACTCCAATCTGGGGGGGGGGGGGGTATTGCCTCGTTTAAAAAAAAAAACCTGCATGTGAACTAACCTTATTCATAATTTAGCACTGTTAGTGTAAAAAAGAATGGGGTTGTTTATATCTCTATTGTAAATTAAAGAAAATGCGGTTATGTGCCTGTATATATTATTCTAACGTTAGTTGAGTATGAATCCATAGTACGTCGATCTTTAACACTCTACCTTTATATATTTCTAATCACTCTATAAGCATGAAATTTTATCAAAAACAAAAAACAAAAACAAACCACGACGCAGTATAATTTTATAAATGGAGTATGAATACGAACTTTGAAACCATAGAATAAAGCGCTCTTTATTTCCAGCCACAATATAAATATACAAAATCCAATATAAGGATGTTAGATGCTAGTCTTTACTAAGAATATACTACCAGAAGTGAGCATTGGTGATGGGGTGGGTGTCTATGTAGAAGGCTTTGACCTCGGCCTCCTGCATCGGGTACTCGCCGCTGTCAGACTCGGGGTCGTTAATCCCGGTCAGGAACCTCCCTCCCTTGATGACCTTCATGTAGTCTAGGTGGTCATAATCGTGTATAACTAGGAGGTAAAGGACAATGACAGCTAGTGGCAGTTAAAACGACAGTTACAGCTAGTGACAGTTAAAACGACAGTTACAGCTAGTGACAGTTAAAACGACAGTTACAGTGGCAGTCAAAAGGACAGTTAAGGTGGCAGTCAAAAGGGCAGTTACAGTGACAGTCAAAAGGGCAGTTACAGTGGCAGTCAAAAGGACAGTTACAGTGACAGTCAAAAGGACAGTTACAGTAACAGTCGAAAGGACAGTAACAGTAGCAGTCAAAAGGGCAGTTACAGTGGCAGTCGAAAGGGCAGTTACCGTGGCAGTCAAAAGGGCAGTTACAGTGGCAGTCAAAAGGGCATAAAAGTGGCAGTCGAAAGGGCAGTTACTGTGACAGTCGAAAGGACAGTTACAGTAGCAGTCAAAAGGGCAGTTACAGTGACAGTCAAAAGGACAGTTACAGTGGCAGTCAAAAGGGCAGTTACAGTGGCAGTCGAAAGGGCAGTTACAGTGTCAGTCAAAAGGGCAGTAACAGTGGCATTCAAAAGGGCAGTTACAGTGGCAGTCAAAACGACAGTTACAGTGGCAGTCAAAAGGGCAGTAACAGTGGCAGTCAAAAGGGCAGTTAGAGTGGCAGTCAAAAGGGCAGTTACAGTGGCAGTCAAAAGGGCAGTTACCGTGGCAGTCAAAAGGGCAGTTACAGTGCAGTCAAAAGGACAGTTACAGTGGCAGTCAAAAGGACAGTTACAGTGGCAGTCAAAAGGGCAGTTACAGTGGCAGTCAAAACGACAGTTTCAGTGGCAGTCAAAAGGGCAGTAACAGTGGCATTCAAAAGGACAGTTACAGTGGCAGTCAAAACGACAGTTACAGTGGCAGTCAAAAGGGCAGTAACAGTAGCAGTCAAAATGGCAGTTACAGTGGCAGTCAAAAGGGCAGTTACAGTGGCAGTCAAAAGGGCAGTTACAGTGACAGTCAAAACGACAGTTACTGTGACAGTCGAAAGGGCAGTTACAGTGGCAGTCAAAAGGGCAGTTACAGTGGCAGTCAAAAGGGCAGTTACAGTGGCAGTCAAAAGGACAGTTACAGTGGCAGTCGAAAGGACGGTTACAGTGGGATTCAAAAGGGCAGTTACAGTGGGATTTAAAAGGATAGTTACAGTGACAGTCATAACGACAGTTCGTCGCAGTCAAAAGAACAGTTACAGTGGCAGTCAAAAGGGCAGTTACTGTGGCAGTCAAAAGGGCATTTACAGTAACAGTCAAATGGACAGTTACAGTGACAGTCGAAAGGGCAGTTACAGTGACAGTCAAAAGGGCAGTAACAGTGGCAGTCAAAAGGACAGTTACAGTGGCAGTCAAAAGGACAGTTACAGTGGCAGTCAAAAAGGCAGTTACAGTGGCAGTCAAAGGGGCAGTTACAGTGGCAGTCAAAACGACAGTTACAGTGGCAGTCAAAAGGGCAGTTACAGTGGCAGTCAAAAGGGCAGTTACAGTGACAGTCAAAAGGACAGTTACAATGACAGTCAAAAGGACAGTTACAGTGGCAGTCAAAAGGGCAGTTACAGTAACGGTCAAAAGGACAGTTACAGTGACAGTCGAAAGGACAGTTACAGTAGCAGTCAAAAGGGCAGTTACAGTGACAGTCAAAACGACAGTTACAGTGGCAGTCAGTCAAAAGGGCAGTTACAGTGGCATGCAGTCAAAAGGACAGTTACAGTGGCAGTCAAAAGGACAGTTACAGTGGCAGACAAAAGGACAGTTACAGTGGCAGTCAAAAGGACAGTTACAGTGGCAGTCGAAAGGGCAGTTACTGTGGCAGTCAAAAGGGCAGTTACAGTGGCAGTCGAAAGGACAGTTACAGTGGCATGCAGTCAAAAGTGCAGTTACAGTGGCAGTCAAAAGAACAGTTACTGTGACAGTCGAAAGGACAGTTACAGTGGCAATCAAAAGGGCAGTTACAGTGGCAGTCAAAAGGACAGTTACAGTGGCAGTCGAAAGGACAGTTACAGTGGCAGTCGAAAGGACAGTTACAGTGGCAGTCAAAAGGACAGTTACAGTGGCAGTCAAAAGGGCAGTAACAGTGGCATTCAAAAGGACAGTTACATTGGCAGTCAAAAGGGCAGTTACAGTGGCAGTCAAAAGGGCAGTTACAGTGGCAGTCAAAAGGACAGTTACAGTGGCAGTCAAAAGGACAGTTACAGTGGCAGTCAAAAGGGCAGTTACATTGGCATGCAGTCAAAAGGGCAGTTATAGTGGCAGTCAAAAGGACAGTTATAGTGACAGTCGAAAGGACAGTTACAGTGGCAATCAAAAGGGCAGTTACATTGGCAGTCAAAAGGGCAGTTACAGTGGCAGTCAAAAGGGCAGTTACAGTGGCAGTCAAAAGGACAGTTACAGTGGCAGTCAAAAGGACAGTTACAGTGGCAGTCAAAAGGGCAGTTACATTGGCATGCAGTCAAAAGGGCAGTTACAGTGGCAGTCGAAAGGACGGTTACAGTGGCAGTCAAAAGGACAGTTACAATGGCAGTCGAAAGGACAGTTACAGCTGCAGTCAAAAGGACAGTTACAGTCGCAGTCGAAAGGACAGTTACAGCGGCAGTCAAAAGGACATTAACAGTGGCAGTCGAAAGGGCAGTTACAGTGGCAGTCAAAAGGACAGTTACAGTGGCAGTCAAAAGGACAGTTTCAGTGGCAGTCAAAAGGACAGTTACAGTGGCAGTCAAAAGGACATTAACAGTGGCAGTCGAAAGGGCAGTTACAGTGGCAGTCGAAAGGACAGTACTGTGACAGTCGAAAGGACAGCTACAGTGGCAGTCGAAAGGACAGTTACAGTGGCAGTCAAAAGGGCAGTCACAGTTGCATGCAAGTAATAAATAAGATACAACAAAGCACAATCAATTTAGGCACACAATTGTAAGCAGTGAAACGTGTAAACCTCATATCTTTTGACAGACGTAAAGTATGTCAAAGGGTTGCAGTGTTTTATTATTCATGAGTGTATAAGAAAGAATATATAAGATTAATGCAGTTCAATAAAGACTCATACCATGTAATTCAATTTCTGGGCCCCTAAAATATAATTAAAGTATAAAATTCTTACTTTGTGAGATACTCTGTGGGGTCACTACTGGTATCAGCACAGAGACCACCGCAAGGAGGATTCTCCGAGTCACGGACATCTTGTTGGGGAGAAGGCGCGCGACAGCTGGCGCCCACGTGGACAGAAAACCGATCGAACTCTGCCCATCGTCAACTCTCATCATCGCCATCAAATAATCAATTTATTGGGTGAACATGCATCAAATCTTGTATTTTAACTATTGTAAGCACGAGAAAACGTTGAAAGCGACGAACATACCAGTAACTAAGTGACAAAAATTGAAAGCAGATTTCTTCATTTATTATTTCTTTTGAACACAATCAGTAGTTTGAGACGAAAATCGACGAAAGTCTTAGAGACACATCTATATCATGTACATTTCACAAATATAGGGATTTGATTTAAATTGTATGCACGAATGATCTCATAAATGATTAGCAATATACATGTAGCAGCATCAATTTGAAATTAAAAATCCTTTTGGTATTTAAGAGTTTTTATGAAATTTTGCTGACTCGGAAAAAACTCTCAGTTTCTTGTTGGTTTTATGGTTAGTGTTCAAATATCGACTTCCAGTTATTTTCCCCGTTTTGTAACACGTGAGAAGTGCTTTCTATGCATTTATCACACTGCAAAGTGACAGCTACATCAACACTGACAGCTGTTTTAAAGTATTTTACGTGAATCTCACTAGGTTAGTATGCTCTGCTATTGCTTGTGAATTTGACACGTTCATTGTCGCGTACATGTACGAACAGAAGACGAAAACTTTTATAAAAATTAATGGACGTATTTAAATACATAGTTAGAATTCACGCCCTTGCTTGAACTTAATTAAAAACAGGATTTGAAAGACATGCTCCCGTGCGTGCCTTTACCATATTTTCTCATTGAAACATCAATGCTAATTGGTGAGCTCCGATGTACCAGGTAATATACGTAAACACTGTTTTTCATAAAACAGAGATGAGACAGATTTTTTTTTTAAAGAGAGAACACAAACAGTTGGATCCTTTGTCTGCTATAGTCTGTCCGAAGATATTTATGCAGCTGATTTGGCCGAATTTTACTAAAATAACACATACCTGTGAAAGAATTGCAATCAAAATCGATGAAAGGGAAAATTTCCAAGATATCTTAATTGACTTATTATCATATTTTACTTGGAAAAATTCACAGGAACAAAAACAGATTTATGGGAATTGTGTATACCTCTTCTCCCTTCGGAAATCACTCGAAATAGCTCACACAGTTTTTCAATGTTATTTTCCGGGGCTGCTGCAATACAGAATCCTGATAGACATCACATTTTTTAGGCCTAAAAAAAAAAAGTTGTGTGTTTCGGGTAACCCGACCTAACCTACAAAAATGGCCCGATCCTACCATTTTTAGATGTCTGATTTTATCCGATTGTGAATTTTATCTTATTTCCAATAAAAAATACGTTTTTAAATATGAAACAAACAAACATTCTTAGGATTCATACAAAAATAATATGATAAAATAAAAAAAAATTCCTACCTACCTAACCTAATTTTTTCATCAGTGTTACCCTAAACACACAATTTTTTTTTTTTAGGCCTTAGCCATGTATTTAAACCTGATAGGCTAAAGGAGGCGTTTCAACGGAGAAATCTTGGAAATTTTTCTTATTTTTGAATGAACATCACTGGAATGCTGAGGTATTTATAACTATCAAGTAATTAAAATAAGCAAAATGTGAATCAAGGATATCTTGTACAGAGTATAAAGAGAATAATCTAACTGTGACCAGGCTACGCTCAGGTCACAGTAAGAATTCTTCCCATATACTTGCATTGTAGCAGCCCCAAAGCAGATCTGCTTTGCATCAATTTTTAGTTTGTTAAAAATAATCTGCAGAGGAAAATGCAAAAATTCCGTTGAACATGTGTATGTAGTTTAGTCCACAAAATATTTATTAAAAGGGTCATTACAAAGCATTCACACTATTTTAACATTTGAATTTTCCATTCATTTTGCCAAAAATGGCACATGGAATGTTTCTGATTTTATCAATATGGCAAACATAAACAGCAAATTTTCAAACATGATGTTATATGGTAGTGATTTTGTAGCAAAAACAATATAAGGGTAAAATGGAACTGTTAAAGAGCAACAATAGAGGTATTTTATACTATTTATATGAAAATTTAGGCGAGATACAATGCAATATTTTTCTTTCATTTGCCACGAAGCAAGTAAAGGGAATGAATTCTATCATTAAATCAGGTCTGTAGGGCATCTGAAACAATAGAACATTCTATCTATCTGCCTGCCTACTCAAATTATCAGGCAAATTTGGGCTTAACGTCACAAGTTTAGTGTACAGTACAATTTTTACGTGATTTTCAACGGAAAAATCCAGTTATTGAAACGGTGAAAATGGTGGGACGGATGGGGGGCTGCCAAAAGGGTATCCTTATTGTACAGCTAACTCCTCCTACAGTTTATGATAGGATGTTGTTCTTTTACTGATCAATTTTACATATATCAGAGCTGTGCATATTACTAGGATTTTGATTTCTAATAGTTTATGAAGAAATGTTGGCTTTTAAACTTGGTCATTTTTGGGCAAAATATTGCATATATTGTACCCTTATTGCATGGAGAACTCCTTCTACAGTTTTCAAGATAGGAAGTTGATTTCTGATAATTTATTAAAAAAATACATATGTACCAGCTTTTGATCTTAGTAATTTTTTGACAAAATATTGCATATAGGGTACCCCTATTGTACGGATTACTCCTCCTACAGTTTTCAAGATATAATGATGTTCTTTTGCAGATCAATTGTACATATATCAAAGGATTGCATATTTCTAGGATTTTGATTTCTGATAATTTATTATGAAGAAATACCAGCTTTTAAACTTGGTCATTTTTTGGCAAAATATTGCACATATAGGGTATCCTTATTGTACGGAGAACTCCTCCTACAGTTTTCAAGATATAGGAAGTTGTTCTTTTGCAGATCAATTGTACATATATCAGAGGTGTGCATATGCTAGGAATTTGATTTCTGATAATTCATGAAAAAAAATACCAGCTTTTGAACTTGGTAATTTTTTTGGCAAAATTTTGCATATGGGTACTCCATTTCTCTGGATTCAGTAGGTAGTGTTTATCAATTCAGGGTTGACATGGATTATGAATACAGTTCACATAAAAGAAAACCTGGTTTGCTGTCACATTGACAGCTTTTCAATTGTTCATACATAAGAAAGTTTTTTCCTCACAAATATCCGAGCTGAATGAAAGTGATTCTGAGAATTTTTCTTTCTTTTTTCAATTCTTATAAAATCAATAATAATTTATGAATTGAAATTAACTTCTTTATTCAGTATCTAAAAGGCTGACTCCTTGATTAGTTATTTTTTAATCAAATGTTTGATAAGATATATATAAAACCAGTTGTATGTGCTGTCAAAGCACCTGTGTAACATAGATGACTGGCATTGTTTATTTTTTTCATCTAAATTACTGAACATTGAAATCTTGGAAAGTTTATGATAGAGTTTAGGTGTAATATACAAAATATGATAGAGTTAACTTTGTGAAACAAAATGGCGGTCTGTATAATTGAATGTATCTCTGTCATTTTAGGTTATCATGGCAACAGTTTTAGTACTAGGAGGGGGAGGCAGAGAACATGCATTGTCATGGAAACTGACGCAATCTGCAAATGTCCGACATGTTTATGTGTCCCCCGGGAATGCTGGAACAGAGAGCAGTCCCAAAACTAGCAATGTGGGTGAGTACTGCTTCTCCAAAATTTCCACCAGAAACATTCTTTTAAAAAGGTAATGGATGATTTTTATTGTTCATTATAGAACCCCTACTTGTAAAATTGTTATATTTATCAATGGAACAAAAAGTTACAAGAATGTGTTAAATGACAACAACTATTTCAAACCTGCACGTAAATAAATTCAGAACTACAATATACATTATCATTATAAAGTAGGCCTTGATGTTTGTTATTGTATTCTATAGTTCTCAATCTGAAGAAGTTTGAGGAAGTAGTGGACTTTTGTAAGAGAGAGTCTGTGGCGCTGGTAGTGGTCGGTCCAGAGGACCCTCTGGCGGCCGGCATAGCTGACCACCTTAACAGTCAAGGTAACCAATCAAAAAGTGGGAAAAGTGTATAATTTTTCATAGCTTTTTTTGTGTAAACAGGGTTGTCACTGAAGTCACAAATTTTTTGATTGCATTGTATTTTCATAAATGTATATCCTTACTTTGTCCTATCTATACTATCAATTCTTCATATTTTATGCATGCTTCTTAATGTAAGTGCAGAGAGCCTCATGATAATGATATGTCATAGAATTCAGGGAAAATTCTTTTAACTCTATTGAAGCTTAACAGCACTGAAGTGTTCAACCTTTATTCAATATTTTTGTATGAGCAACAGATTTTACTATACTTAGATTTGCTGTTCATTATAAAATAGTGTGTAATATTTCGTTAAATGTTATGATACAAACCTGAAAACTTGCAACCATCCCTGTGAGAGCTCTCTCCTTTGTTCCCTCGCAGCACAGTTAAGGCTGTCAATAAACTCCGTTCAGACAAAAAGTACGGGAAATGTGCATTATGACATCACAGTATATTACAAACCTCGAAAGTACTTATTAATCTATTTCTTAGTCAAATTAACTTATACTAATCTTTTAATTAAAAACAACAAATGCTATTACTTACAATTTTGATGTCCGTTATATCGTACACACTGAAAAATAAGCGAGATGTCGTTCTCGCTGTACTACAAAATATGACGTCATATGCTTCAAAATGACGCATTAAGTTAAATCATTGAAGGCTATCGTGCAGTTTTATAGCGAAGAAAGATAAATATCATACATTAACGGAAAAGTATAAATGAATATTTTGTTTAAAATTATTATTAGTAGAATGCTACCTATATAGTCTTATTTTCATTTTGTTAAAAGTATGCATCGTATAAAGAAGCCACCTCGGTTTTGTATAAAATATCGTATATCTAAAATCTGAGTACCTAAATAAATCACTTAATTGCAAGGGCATACACTTACCTGATCCCGACAAACTTTTACATGTGAATTTGAAATATGCTATGTAACTTAAAAACTTCTACGATCCTTGTAAAATCTTACAAATTAATTATTTTTTAATGAAATTAACCCTGTGACCTTCAAAATTATTCAACATATGCATTATAAATTACGGTTTCTACTAACAAATATTCTTATCTTAAAAAGTTCGCACCGTTTTTCAAAACTACGATGTAACATCAAGTTATTTCATAATTCAGTTGTGAATTTTGACATGATTATGCCCTTGCAATATTGAATTTTTTAAATGACCTCAAAACCACAAATACATCTGCTTGTACCATGCGACTGCCATATCACGTGACCACTATGAACATAAAATATTGTACTGTTATATATATATTTTAGAAATATATTGCATTTGAGTGACTGTTATTGATTTTAAAAAGGACATGCCA
This sequence comes from Magallana gigas, assembly GCF_963853765.1. Taxonomy (NCBI): domain Eukaryota; kingdom Metazoa; phylum Mollusca; class Bivalvia; order Ostreida; family Ostreidae; genus Magallana; species Magallana gigas. The sequence goes on along the minus strand of NC_088855.1, from coordinate 55,366,820 downwards.
GTTTAACTAAAGTATACGTGTTTTCATCACAAAAATTTGCCCATATTTTTATTGACCGCCTTAACTGTACTGCGCTGTTATCCCTGTCTTTCTTCCACTCCTCCCTGGGCTAGGAATCCCCTGTTTTGGCCCCAGTGCTAAGGCTGCCCAGATAGAGGCTAGTAAGGAGTTCTCTAAAGAGTTCATGTCCAGACATGACATTCCTACGGCCAGATTCCGCAGCTTTCGTGACCCCAGTGAGGCGTGTCAACACATCAACAAGTAAGATATCAGGTGTAGCTGTAGTGCCAATAGCATGCTTTGGTATCTTTATGAATGTATAGTTTTCTCATGCCATCTATCCTATTTCAGAGTTATGTATATCAAGCTATCAATATATCCCTCATTTTGACTGCTTCATGATTTTGTAGGTCATAGAAGAATTGAAATTTGTTTGTCTTTAGCATCTTTGAGTATTTTGCCATCATTAAAATGCTGCTCAGATTTCCCGTACTTTTCTCTCTGCAGTGCCGACTACCCTGCCCTAGTGGTGAAGGCCAGTGGGCTGGCAGCAGGGAAGGGTGTGGTTGTGGCCCAGTCAAGGGAGGAGGCCTGCCAAGCCGCTAGGGACATGCTTAATGTGAGAGCTCTTGTCTTCAAAATAGCAGTATTTTAAAAAATCATTGTCAGAAATATTTGCTGCTTTGAATTCTATTTACTGTTTTACAAAATGCTAAGTTTTATGATGACATACCAGTATAGCCAGCACTGTAGAGAGAACTCTTCACATGGATCAAATCTGGTTGTTAAATTATTGAATTACCTGTACTATTGTGTAGAATAAGCTGTTTGGTGCCGCAGGGGAGACAATTGTAGTGGAGGAGCTCCTGACAGGTGATGAAGTGTCGGTGAGTACCCGGTATTAACTGGAAAATTGGATTATAAATTATGGAATTTATTTTGTAAATTCTCTATTTTACAGTCTTTGTAATAGTTTTATCCTTTAACTTTTGTTGTATGACATAGAGTACTATAGGTAAGTAGCCATTAACATATTTGTATTGAAAACAATTTCATGGTTGTAACCTTTCTTTCCATCTGAATAACTATGATTCATATGCAAAAAATCCATAGATTCCCTGTTTGAAATGCCTCTATTTGATATTTAATACGGTACTATACTTCACCAGTGCTTGGCTTTCTCTGATTTATTTTCGGGTATCCATGATGCTCAATGACTGAAATGTAACTGTCAGAGCTTGGATTTTTCTGATAAATGTAGTACCTCTATTTATATCTTGTTGCTACATCTAGGAGGCTCTTTGACATCAATGAATCACTTCATCCTTGATGGTCTATATCGTGTAAAACATGTAACTTTTCAGAGCTTGGCTAGTTCTGTGACAGTTATGTAATACATTGTCAATATCTAACTATCTCTAATGGTACCACCATATCCATAATGTTTTATGACATTATTGTAAAACTTTCTCAAAACTTGACATTTGTTAGCGGTTGAGTTTCTTTGATGGCACCAATGTAACCATGGTGTTTTTTTTTTTACTATATTAAATGTAATACTTGTAATACCTGGCCCCGCCGTCACCAGCTTTCCTCAAGTCAATACTCAGCCTCAAATCTGAGGTTTGACCTCAAATTTATGCACTTTTCTTTAAAGGATTTGTGTTGAGGAATGAGTTGAGGGATTTGAAAATTTTGGTGACGGTGGAGCCTGTTTGTGTTTGGTTTGCTCTATGAAGTCATTGTAATACTTTGACAGTGCCTGGCTTTCTCTGATGGAACCACTGTAGCCATGATGCCCCCAGCTCAGGACCACAAACAGCTGAACAATGGAGACAGTGGACCCAACACTGGGGGGATGGGAGCCATCTGCCCTTATCCAATGGTAGGTGAGCTTAGAACAAATTAACTGTAGGTAAGTTAATTTTCCTATTGGTATAAAGAAATTCTAAAGGTCTTCAAAAAACTTTAAATTGGTAAAACAACCATGAAAAAATAAGACAGGTTCCTATTTTTAACATGCCTGCTTGCAGTCTGCCTGGACAGTTGCATTCCTTTTATTTCTTGATGTATGATAGGTATTTAGTAGAATTGTTACAGGAGACAGTTTAAGTTATCACATTGTTTTGTTTTTACAATAGATATAAGAGACAAACTTGGAAACTGTCGGACAGGCTGTGTGGATATCACATTGTTTTGTTTTAATGGTAGAAATCAGACACAGACTTGTTTTGTTTTAATTGTAGAAATCAGACACAGACTTGGAGACAGACTGTTCTAGATATATCACATTGTTTTGTTGTTACCATAGATATCAGACACCGACTTGGAGACAGTCAGACAGGCTGTTCTAGATATCACATTGTTTTGTTGTTACCATAGATATCAGACACCGACTTGGAGACAGTCAGACAGGCTGTTCTAGATATCACATTGTTTTGTTGTTACCATAGATATCAGACACCGACTTGGAGACAGTCAGACAGGCTGTTCTAGATATCACATTGTTTTGTTGTTACCATAGATATCAGAAACAGACTTGGATACAGTCAGACAGGCAGTGCTACAGAGAGCTGTGGATGGGATGAAGAAGGAGGGATTCCCTTTTGTGGGTAAAGAATAAATATCCAATAGATATAAGAACTGGGCATGAATACAAGTCATGTAATGTTAAATTTCCGAGGTTCATGAACACTGCATGAAGCATAGAAGTGTTAATGTAGATAATGATGATGGTATCTTTCTTTGTTTAACAGTTTTGGTTGATAGTTTGGATAAATAAGTTCTGATTTTTCTGATGGTCTTTGTTTTGTAACAAATGATACCAAGATGTCAATCTCCATGTTCAAGCGTATCAGAGTCCTATGGATGATGTTCATATTTTAGGAGCAGTTATCCTCCATTGACCAGAGATTATTGACAGTCTTTTGTGTGATTGTAGGTGTGCTGTATGCTGGGATCATGCTCACAAGTTCTGGACCCAAAGTCCTGGAGTTTAATTGCCGGTTTGGTGACCCAGAAACTCAGGTAGGGATGTCAAACTCCATTACTGGTTTATGAAGAGCATAGAGCTAACGTTGGCGAACACCTCACATGTCAGACAGATTAAATGCTGTGTTCAGTACTATGTGCACGAGTGTATGATTCAATAGATTGTCCATTTTAGCATTAATTCAGTCAAAAGTCATGTTTGCATTTCAGTAAACTGGTACTAACACAGGGTTGTCTCTAAGACCCGGGGGGCGGGGAATTCCCCCGCCTAAAGTGATTTATTTACTCGGCTACTTTTGCATTCCAAACACAATCTAGCTATAAGCTAGACCCCCAGACCCCCTTCTACTTTTTTATTTCTCCCTTCTACATCAATTTTTAGAGACAACCCTGTAACATATTGTTAACTTGTAACACTTGAAATAAGTCCCAAATAGTTTTGGATGCGAAAATGAAGTTTCTGATGATCCCATAAATATGTGCATACCTATCATTAGGTCTAACCAGATGGTTTTTTGTAGTTTGATTTGTGTACCGGGGTATTTTCTTATTTCAAGTGTTATCTTTATACTGTTCTTAAGTTTGCTTTTTCAGTCTATTTTGCCACTACTGGAGTCGGACCTGTATGAGATTTGCCTTGCCTGTGTGGAGGGAACTCTCCATCAGCATCTCCCTCAGTTCACGCGTGACCTGTACACATCAGGGGTGGTCCTGGCCAGTGGGGGTTACCCCGGGGGGTACAAGAAAGGGTTACCCATCAGTGGTATACAAATGTTTCATAGATTTTATGTCATTGTATGGTTATTTCATTTGTCGATAAAAAAAAATTACAGAGAAATTTAGAAATATTACTGGGCTTGCCTTCTGATTTTCAAAATAATAAACTTTAAGTTATTCTTTTAAGAATAACTTAATTTAAATACTGTTATATATATGAACTGTTTATAAGAAGAAAAGGCATGAAAGGAAATCCATAAAGATTCGAATGTTTACGTTATGTGATTTTGTTGATTGTTGCAGGTATAGATGGGGTGGAGAAGATGGGCCCTCGAGTTCTAGTGTTTCATGCAGGGACTACTAAGCAGGAACAAAGCATTGTCACTAGTGGGGGGCGTGTCCTTGCTGTCGTAGCAATGAACTCTGACCTCCAGTCAGCATGCACAGATGCTCAGCGGTGGGCAGGTTTCATTCAGTTTGACGGCGCCTATCACAGATCTGACATAGGATTCAGGGTCCTGGAGAGGTAAGGACCATCAACTCAGTGCTGTGAATGTAGTGGGATAGTACGTAAAGGATAAAGAAGATGCTTTCTATCCAAAGTTTAATGTCCAGCATGTTAGACATTGGTTTAAAGAAGTAATATGGTAGAATGGGGGAATATCAGTGCATGTGCTTGTTGAAACTTTATGTCAGTATCAATGCAGTTCTGTACAGTAAAACACAGTTAAAGCAAACATGCTTATAATGAACTGACGCTTACAGTGTAGGGATTTTCATTCCCAGTGACTTTATTTCATGTTCATTTCATCACTGGCACGTCGTTATTAGCATGTTTTATTGTACATTTTGTATGTTTTAGGAAGCCTCTATCTAGAATGACATATCTTTCTTACCGAGATGCTGGTGTTGATATAGAAGCTGGGAACAGCTTGGTCAAGGCAATCCAGCCATTGGCTAAAGACACTCAGAGATCAGGATGTGACGCTAGTCTAGGTGGCTTCGGTGCTTTGTTTGACATCAAGGCTGCTGGATTTAGGGACCCTATACTGGTGTCAGGAACAGATGGAGTAGGGACCAAACTCAAGGTATAGGAGGTCATACTATATCAACTTTGTTTGTGCGTACATATACTTTAGTTAATAATCAAATATCACTTGGTGAGTAATAAGTACTGGGTAGCATAAATTTAGTTTGCTTTTGTAAACTGTACTTACCCAAATGCCTCAGAAATTCAAATTGTTCTTTTTCAGAAGAAAATCAAAATTATGCACACACATTTTAAGTAAAATTGATCAGAGCAACACCATATTTTTTTTTTTATCATAGATTGCCCAGGATATGGGAAAACATTCCACAATTGGTATAGATCTGGTGGCAATGTGTGTGAATGACATTTTATCGCACGGTGCAGAGCCGCTGTTCTTTCTGGACTACTTTGCCACAGGTCGCCTGAATGTGGACGTAGCTAAAGAAGTCATCAGAGGGATCACCACTGGGTGTAAACAGGCCAACTGTGCCCTAGTGGGTGAGGCTCATACCAGACATTTATGTTACATATATTGTTTTGGAACATGTAAATGTAATACACAAATATTGTACAGTACATGTATATGCATCGTCTCAAGGCTCGGGTTTTGTGTCCATTCTATTTCCACAAACTGTGGAAATAGAATGGACACAAAACCTTGGCTTGAGACGATGATGTATATGCCTTTAAGAAGTTCCATGTACATTTACATAGTAAATCATCTCTTGCCAGGTGGAGAAACTGCCGAGATGCCTGGGATGTACCAAGGAGAGGACTATGATTTGGCAGGATTTGCAGTAGGAGCAGTTGAAAGAGGCCAACTACTTCCCAGAATGCAACAGATTCAAGAGGGAGATAACCTGATTGGGCTGCCCTCTAGTGGTCTACATAGTAATGGGTTCAGTTTGGTGCGTAAAGTAATGGAAAGAATTGGGCTTGGCTATGACGCTCCTTCCCCCTTCAACAATGGAAAGACTCTTGGTATGTCGAAGATCTAGACATTTTAAGGTTTATGATATATTTATAACAGTTCTGGTTGTCAAACTTGTTTTTCTATTTACGAAATTTTGTTACTCCATGACAAACAAAATTTGATCAAATTTTTATTGTAAAAGTTAATGAATCTTTTCTTGAATTACAGGAGAAGAGTTTCTGATGCCAACAAGAATTTATGTGAAGGAGGTATTGCCTTTGATGCATCAGGGTCATGTGAAAGCTTTTTGTCACATCACAGGGGGAGGTTTGATGGAGAATCTTCCACGTGTTTTGCCAGGAAACCTGAAGGCTCAGATTGATGCCGGGTTGTGGTCCGTACCTCCAGTGTTTGGCTGGCTGGCTCATAAAGTGAGAATAATTCAAGCACTTACATTTCCTAATCTTTTCTCATTTTAAATTGTACTATGCTAAGTACCTGAAGCTACATTTTACTTTATCAAGAGAAAAAAAAGGGTTTTTTTTATTTTGGAAAGAATGATATTTAATGGTTTTATCTGTAATATCAGGGAAACATCCAGGCCTCTGAGATGAGTCTCACATTCAACTGTGGAATTGGAGGTGTTCTGGTTGTAGACAAATCCGTGACAGAAACCGTTCTCCAACAACTAGTGACCTCGGGACTAACAGCCTACGTCATTGGGAGACTCTGTGAAAAACAAGGTAATGTTATGGAAACATGCACATGAAGTCAGCTTTTGTAAAGATCTAGTTGTCAACAACAAAAGAATGAAAATAATTATGAAAATTATTGTACTTAGAAGTAGACTAAACAACTGTATATGCAGAAGTAACCAAATCATGTTTGTCTTCTGTAGGTGAAAGGAGGGTAGTGATTGAGAATCTACAGCTCGCCTTGACAAATTCCTGGAAAGCCCCAAGTATTTCCCGCAAAAGAAGAGTTGGAGTGCTCATCTCAGGATCAGGTATGTTGGAGGAAAGTTCATCGTTGGTTTTGCATAGTGTAAATTCCTTATATTACGCGAGTACTTAATTCCGCTATCCTACTGTTTTATATCAAATCGCGAGAATATAAAATCGTGAACACAGTACATTTATCCATATTTCTTATATTTCCCAACTCTCAGATGATAATGGTGAGATTTTAAAATCTGCGAGGCGTGCTTCTCGCGATTTTATGCGGATATTAGTTCCTTGCGTTTAATTAGGAATTTATTGTATAACTTTTCTCATATACTTTCCTTTGAATTTAAAATACATGTACCCAGGTACTAGTAATTAGATAAAATGTTTGAGTATTTCGTTTAATCTCTATTCTCAGGAACCAACCTTCAGGCTTTGATTGACAGTACTAATGGAGTAAACAACAACTGCTCCTCGGAGATTGTCCTAGTGATCTCAAACAAGGCTGGGGTACAGGGCATTGAGCGCGCTCAGAAAGCAGGAATTCAAACTCAAGTTAGACATTGTTAACTTATTTTTGGGAGTTGATTTTTAATCAACTCTCCTATGCAGTCACGCGGACAAACCGAACATGAAACAGTGTTTGGACCTCAGCACAAATCATTGCTCCTGACAAGACTTAGTTCTTGAAAATAATTGATGAATTCGATGTAATGTATGCTAAAGCATTTTTTTTAAACGAAAATTATTTACAAATACCTTAAAAATAGTCAGATTTTAAATGGTACGAACAATTTAAATATTTTTTGTAGTCGTGTGTATTCCTACGCCAGAGTTCAATATAGTCTCGTTCAACTCGACGCTCGGCTGTCTCCGTAAACCCTTGTCGGAGATTTACGGTGTCAGCCGAGCGTTTGGTTGAACGAGACTAGAGTTCAATATAAAATAATTGCTTGGATCCATACAATTTTCGAGAAATATTTCTACCACTGATACATAGTTTGATTGAATTAATTTTATCTTTAAATATTACTTAACATGATTATATTCATATGGAAGTTTCTCGACATTCTAGTCGAAAAAGTTCAAAAATTCATATTATAAAAATATGCGTAATTCAAATTAGAAACTACGTATATGTGTACTTGTCATGCCAAATAACATATCATTGATTTTAAAATAAATAAACATCGACAAAATCAACTCCCGTCAGTTCTTCAGTACTTTGATTTTGATAAGTGTTTTTTAAAAGGTTTTGTCATATTTTATAGTATTCAGTTATCTGCTAGATAGATTGTGGTGCAGAAATTATGCTGTTTCTTGTTAAACCTTTCTCTATCACTGCTTGATCTTTGACCTTTTCCTGTCACCTGATTAATATTTTGTCCGACCTTTCACTACCTCTTTACTTTTTCCTGTTGCTGATTTTTCCACTGTTTCCATTCCTCTATTTTGATTGGATGATTCATTGTTAGGTTATACACCACAAAGAGTTTGGGAGTAGGGAGGAGTTTGACATGGAGGTGGACAGATGTCTGAGGAAGGCCGGGGTGGAGATTGTCTGTCTGGCAGGCTTCATGAGGATTCTGTCTGGTAAGAGTATTAGTGGTCAATAAATGATTGTCCATGCATAGATATAATACATGTACTAATATGTTAACTAAGTAGATGTGGTTAGAACAAGAGCTACATGTATTTAAATAAAATAATGTTAAGTTGATTTCTTATTTTGTTTCTGTACAGGAGAGTTTGTAAGGAAGTGGAGAGGACACATGTTAAACATTCACCCCTCCCTGCTGCCCGCCTTTAAGGGGCACAACGCCCATGAACAAGTCATCGCAGCAAGAGTTCGAATCTCTGGTTGCACTGTCCACTTTGTAGAGGTAAGTTAGTGGAAAATAATCCTGTACAATCTATTTTGGTGTCCATGTCCATGTACATGTAAAGGCACCAAAAAAGGAGTTTATCAAAATAAAATTTAAATTTTTCCAAGAATTCAAGAACAAAAATATGGCAAAAAAATTTCAGAATTTTTTTTATTCTTTAATGGCCAATAAAAATCAAAGGAATATTGTATTAACCCCCTGTAATGGGTTCTTGATCTGGTCTCTAGGAGGAAGTGGATGCAGGCGCCATAGTTGTACAGGAGTCGGTACCTGTGTATCCCAGGGATACCGTCGCCTCATTGGCTGAGAGGGTGAAGACGGTAGAGCATAAAGCCTTTCCGCTCGCGCTGGAGCTAGTGGCTAGTGGGCAGGCCACTCTGAAAGATGGGGTCATAGAGTGGAGTCAGTGAGAGACGGAGGCCAAAGACAACAAGAGAAAGAGACTGTTTCATCACACATATACTCAGTGCTTCATGTATTTGTCCTGCATCGAATCAGTCATGATAATAACAGATATCTTTTTAAATTGATTTAAAGAAATTCAGAAGATGCTTACAAGTTTCTAGTATTTTTAAAATTATTCAGACTGCTTTAAATATACATGTACATGTATGCATAATTTCTCTCACTTGTTTATTAAGGAGATGTTGTTTTTGAACAAAAAATTTTGTATTCATTGTTGTTAAACCACTTCTGATTTGTTTTGTTACAATTTTCATTCATCTAGTATTAATGTTTTGACTTCTTATACAATGTATGAATGCTTGTCATTATCTATGAATGTTTAGGATTTTTCTAAACAATGCACCTTAACCTTAGGCTTTGAATAGGACAGTGACCTTAAATCTGGATTGTGAAAATAACCATAGATCTGGGTTGTGACAATGTCATTAGGACTGGGTTGTGACAATGACCTTAGATCTGGGTTATGACCATGACCTTAGATCTGGGTTGTGACAATGACCTTACATCTGGGTTGTGAAAATGTTCTTAGATCTGGGTTGTGACCATGACCTTAGATCTGGGTTGTGACAATGACCTTACATCTGGGTTGTGACAATGACCTTGGATCTGGGTTGTGACAATGACCTTACATCTGGGTTGTGACAATGTCCTTAGATCTGGGTTATGACCATGACCTTACCTTAGATCTATGTTGTGACAATGACCTTAGAGTGAGTTGTAACCATGATTTAAGCCTATATCTATTTGTAATGTGTGTATTAAAAATATATTTAGACATAATACTCAGAAACTTTTAAGTTAAACTTTGAGTTGATATTTGTATTACTAAAGAAACACCTTTGTTGAGTGAGTTTGGAACTGCCATAATTCTGCTGCGAGTAATTGTGTTTAGTTAAATGTATTGTTGTTAATTGTAACATGGATATAAACATATTTACAACAACCAGTGCTTACAATACTTTAAAGTGCCATATTTTACCTTCATTGATATGTACAAAAAGATTTATTTTTTTATTTTGCTTACAATGTTAAAATGCTTGTTGATTTAAAAAAGTGAGTGGGAAAACTCTGCAATTTGTCTTCACGTAAATGTGTTTAGTTAAATGGTAGGCAGTTATAAGTAACTTTGATATAACCTATTTACAAGAATTAGTGCTTATTAAACACAAAGTGCCATATTTCAATACATTCATTGATGAACAATGTGTACAAAGAGATTTATTTTTCCTATCAGCGCATCTTGTTATACATTTGTATTACTTATTGATTAAAAAGATGTGTAGTTATATTGTTTTCTTTTCCTTCATTCTCTAAGTGATAATATCAAGTCAAATTAATCAAGAGGAGATAAGAATGGGCCTACTGAGGCTGAAATCTTATGGGTATTTTATGTATGTGTAAAGTATAGGATGGGAGAAAGGAGAGTTTAACAAACTACAGGTACTACCTTTTAGGATTGAATTCTCAAAATAATATCAACAAGAATGTACCAATACACTGTATGCAGCAAGCTGTGTAATAAGTTGGGGTTGAAATGATGGGTCATGAGAAGCTTGATACACGATAATGTATTGAAATGGCAAATTTCCACTTTTGAATTTCTGTTTTAAAAAAAAAAGAGGTACATGAACCACGGCAAGACTAGCAATAAATTGTGAAGAAAACTACCAATGAGAAATAACATTTTTATATCACATCATAAAACAATTCCAATAGCAGTTTGATTTTAAATAACATCTCCTTTATTTGAATTAATTGCACTGTCTACATGTTTTAAATTATTGATTGCATATACATATACAATCCTTTGTAATTTTTTGCTGAGCATTAACATGCATCCGATTTTCTGGATAGATTCATCATGGCACTTATGAACACATCACTCTCTGACACATGCTACACACACACACAGTCATTAATTGCATCATTTCCATCTGTGTACCCTGAAATCAGCTGATCTTGGTAGCCTTAACAGTTTTATCTGTTGGTGTATAGTCTGGAGAGAACCACAATGTAAGCAGCATAAACGCATGACACAGGTGTAACAGGGAACTACTTATCACAGTGGAAGGATACGTATTCCAACACAGCTCAATCACACCCAATACCAACAGCCTGAAATACAACAGATGTGAGTCCTTTATATTGTAGATGTATACAAAGATTTGGAATAACAGTGTGGTTTAATACCAGACCACATGTCTCATAAACACGATAACATCTTTGTATTTGTATTAAGTTAAACTACTGTTATAACAGTACTTTTTTATCACATGTATTATAAACGTAAACAATTACTTTATTTTAAATAACATTGTAATGTATAAGTAAAAAAAATCAATAAAATTTTATATTATATGGTAGAATCATTAAAATTTGTGGGGGCCAATTTTCGTGGATTGCTTAGAATTTACAGAATCATGGGGATGTCATTGTGTATTCTCTTACACCTACAAAAGAAAATGTGACTAAAACCCTAATTCATCAATTCGTTGAAGATGTTAATTCATTGATTAGAGGTACCCATGAATTCCACGTAAATTGAGCCACCACGAAATCTAATGATTCAACAGTAGATTTTGAAGTATTTGATATCAAAGCAGAAATGATATACAGTAGCAAGCTTACTTGACAATTTGGGGCTGGGTTGTAGACCAGAGTAAATAGTGCAGGGTATGGAAATACCAGACGTAGAACTGGTAATGTAGTGAGCGACTGAAGCTCATCCCGATCAGATTGGCTGTGAACAGGGGCAGTAATATCTGTTACATTGTCAAGGAATTCTTCTGTGAGCTAGTCTCGCTCATAGCAGCACCATCTTGAAGGTTTAACTGTGAGCACTGGTTACTACTAAGGTTGTACATTCAAATCTAGTAGTGTTCATCTCTCACTTACTATTGAAACGATTATGATACAAAGTAACTTATACTTGGTACATATCATTTGATACATAATGTTATGGTATGTAATTTTATTTTCACTGCAGTAGTAATGATTCAAGTAAAAGAAAACCACTGAAGTTGAATTTATAAAGTTAGACAACAGCAGAATTTATTAGCGATTTTTTTGTTACTGGTAAAAAGGATATGATTTGGTGATAATGCTGTACTAGACTCCCTCATCCAAAGTCCGAATTTGATGTCTGGATACAATCTAAAATAAGAAGTCAAAAAGTCATCTTGACGATTCTTTTTTCATATAAAGAAAAAGGGCATCAAACATATTGTGATAGTGATGGATGAAGACGAGTGAACAGACAAAATTTTACATTACCTACCTTCTCCATTTAAACATGAAAAACAAGATGAGGACAGCAACATGAGAAAAAAGCAGAGCTGTCTGGAAATATTTATTCAGGAAAATATCCTCAGGAATCAACCTCCAATTAACAGTCCAAACATAGAAAAACTGGCGTCCAAAGTTAAACGACCTCACTATGTACCCCAGGGGGTTCTCAAGTAAGAAAGGGATGGCCAAGGCAATCTGGAATATAAGTTTGTACATTTTATGAATTACTGTTATTTTGAACCTTTGATTTGAAATTCAGATGCAGAAATTTGGATGTATGCAGTAAGGTAATACATGTATAACTGTGTACTATTAATTCATCTTTTTATATTAAACAATTTTGAATGATAAATACAGTACATGTAATGACAAAATTTTGAGGGATTATGCACCTAATAAGAATATTTGACTTTATCATTCATATTCACATAGTGCAAACAATGAAATGTCCACATCAAGATTCGATGTTGTACCTGAGGAGCTGCACATATGGTAAGATGCCAGATGGTCTTGAGCGTCCCCAGCCTGACCATCAGTAACATGAGTAGAGCCGGACTGAACAGGAGGAGGTTCATCTTAATCGACACACCCAGACTGAAGTAGGTAAGATAAGCTTGTTCCATTGTTGCAGTTTGATAATGTTTGTATATTTGTACATACTTCCATATTGAACATGTTTTACACATGCATATTTATATACATTTCATGATTTGCATTATTGAACAACATGTACTATGATCCTTCATATATATTAAAATGCCTAGTTCAAGTAAAAGTAGATAAATTTTGAAAAGATAATACTAAGATTTTAGAATATATGTACTTAGATAATATTATCTATTGCATCCAGGTCCATCCTTTGAGAATAAATACTTGAAAATCAAGCAAATACGTGTATGCCTTGATTTTAATTCACAGGTCAAATAACTTAAATTCAGAGAGAGTTAAAATTATATTAACCACAAATAAAGTGTAAACTGTCATTAGATATTCTAATGTTAGTTATATCTACCTGTATATCAGACATCCTAACCCCCATCGATCTCTGAGGAAACAGTCAACAGCCAGGTACATGAAGAACATGGCCACTGGATCATTGAACAGCCTCAGTACATAGATGGAGTGGATCCGATAGGAGGCACAGCACATAAAGATAAACGCATAAGGGGGCACCTGTCAATGTAAGAATCACTGAAAGACATGCATTTTTAGAGAAAATAAGATATTTTTGATAGAGAAAACCAAAATTTAATTCAGGACACTTCATGTACTTATTTCTATACAAACATAATGATATACATATCATTTATGAAATCAAAATCAGTGTTCTGGTATATCTGTCTATTTCTGTGATGAGATCTGTAGCAATAAAATTTAAGGAATTGAAATTGATGGTTTTTCTGAATTTTATTACAATTTAGAAAGAATAGTGTTGTTTTCCTACCCTCTTTGTTTTCCTGTAAATGTCAAACAGTACGATTAGTGACAGCATGTACAGCCCAGCAAACAAATACTGTCCCAGACGAATGTTATGTCCATAACTAGTAATGTAGTACAGGACTAGGTAGACGTACACAAAACCTGCCGGATATCTGTGACACAAAAAAACAAAAACAAGTTATAGCCTTCAATATTAAAACAATTATATCTTGGGGAGCAAGCTGCAATTAAACCTATAATAATTTATAATGTACAACATCTGCAGCTATCTTTTTGAATGTTGAACTTGAAGTCATTTAAGATTATGACATCATTTTTAAATCAGCTCAAGTACCTAATTTACATGTACTTACCCATGCTGAGTAAAACATACAGACAAGATATTTTAGTCGAGATGAAGTATTGTCAATACTAATGTATCATGATACACCTTCTGTGTTTTTAAAACTGTCCATTTTTTTTTTTGGTTTCAAAAAGGATTCAGATTTGCTAGCTAATATGTGTACAGTTAAAGCTGTTATTCAAATGATCTATATCATAAATACCAGGGTTGTTTAATTCTGTGTTAAAAATACTGATTCTTCATATATTTTAACCCAATGATATCTCAAACTTTTGGTCAGTTTGGTTTGATTGCACTAAATCTAAAATATCAAATCATATAAATTATCTCCCTTACACCAACGGCCCAGTGTCTCCCTTCAGCTGTGTGTAATCATATGTCCCATTCACTACCCCCTCCACCTCCTGCATGTAGGCTGTCCAGTCTATCTCAGTGTCTGAAACAAATCTCAAAGTTAATGTTGTGTAATAGATATGATGTAAACTTAACAAATTAAAGGAAAAATGTAAGATATTTTACATGTAATTTGTTTGTCTACAATAATGAAAGATACTGCTGAGCTGAGATTATTGAAAAAATATACACCAGACAAAAGAACAGAGACCAAAAAAAATTTATGGATTGTATATGTCATAGTGAAAAATTTGTTGGTTGTCATATTTCCCCAACTTGAATAGTTCGATAAAAAAAATCTGTAGAGACATTGTGATAAAGTAATATTCTGCAGGTTATACGCCTAAACGTTTTCAGACAACTGGATGATATATTATATAGGCCTATTAAATTCTTTAAAAGTGTCCTTATGAAGATTGGTATTGTTTGTGCTACTCATGTTTGACTGTGTTGGTTCTAACGGTAGCACCATAAACTTAATACCTGTCTTTTTATCTTTAAAACTCATACAAAAACTATTTCAAGATACAAAACAACACGTTACGAAATGGAGGTATCGGGTGCGTTCGCCCTATCTACATGTTCGCCTTAGTCCGTTCGCTCTACGTCCGTTCGCTCTAATTACCGTTCGCCCAAATTCTCGTTCGCCTTAAACCTCGTTCGCTCCTTGTTTATAAATAAAGCATATTATAAGTTATTTTATTAACTTTTAACTTAAAACTTGTTAACTTTTATTAATTATTCGTATATTCTATGTTTTTCTTTCATCAAAAAAAGACGTAAATGGTATAATTGTTAGATTTTATTGCCGTAAATTGTCGATAACCGTCTTCTTGTTTTTATAATGATTCGCTTGGTGTTTTTTTAAACAATTAAAGAATTTGAGACTTTAATTGGGTCATTCAGAAGCTCAGCAGATGATTATCACCTATTCTATCTTTGAAGAATTTACATAACACAATCCTTTGATCTCTAAATGAGATATATACGGAGATGGAACATGAAACTGTATCAAACTACTGTCAACCATGGTATTTAATTATGTGTGTCATGTAGTGATTATAATTGTTGTTTTTGTGTGCTAGTTATATCTGTATTCTGTTGTGCTTGTTGTATTCATTCAAACTATTGAATAAATTATAAATCCATATGCATTTTGTTTATATCTATTCTATAATGGGAAATAATACTTAGTGGATTTATTATTCATTCAAACTTCATAATTATGATATGGTTATATTATGAGGTAAAATTGAAAAAAAATTACAAAATAAACAGAAAATACAAACAGAGGAACATAAAATATAGTAACATTAAAAAAATAAAATAATTCAATTAACAAGTTTTCGTAACAATATAATGTCACCGTCAGTTAAATGATGATTATTATGTAGAAGTTGAAAGGGTGGTATTGTTTTCATTAATTATATATCTATCTTTCAAAATGTTTAAATTCCAGAATACACAGAAATATATAAAAAAATTAATCCTATATAAAATTTAGGGCGAACGGACCCAGTGCGAACGGCGTCAAGGGCGAACGGACGTAGGGCGAACGAAAACTAGGGCGAACGGCGTCAAGGGCGAACGCGTTTTAGGGCGATCGAACAGCCATTCCGAAATGGACAGCAGGAACAGCTGTGACTGGTGGACTGTATAATTCATAACAACAATCAGCAGTACTTACATTTGATTTTCTTGATTACTAAAATATTAACAACCAGCTCAGCAATAAGAAGCACAAACATAGAAAAAATTGCCAACTGGGGATCAAACACCAGTCGATACAAATTTTTTCTTGATACAAAATTTCTCATATTTTTCCACATGGAGGCTGCCATCTTTTATACATTAAATAAGTTATTCTGACAATTTTTCGTGAAGATAAATTCCCAGAAAAATAATTCACAATTGAAAGAAAAAGTAGAATAAAATAACAATTAGGCCTATATCATTATATTTTCAAATCAATTTAAATATTTCTTAATCTGTTTCAAGTATGATTATAGTAAGAGGTAGGTATATGTATTTACATGTACGAGCTATCATATAACTGTCGATGTGAATCTCCTGTATTCGGAGGTAAGAAAGTAAATGTAAACTTTGGACGGTCCACTACAAACTGTACACAAATCAATCACGCGATTAGGTAAGTTCTGACAGCGTTGACCGCGTCTGTTGTGATTTTATGGAGGATTCAAAACCCGTTCGATTAAAACCAGCGTCTGGAACGCTAAGTTCCCCTGTCACAGCCGAAGGCAACATGTCGGGGGATGTGTTGTCATTAGAGATCCTGAGGGACCCACCCTCTGGACCCCTGGATGAATACAGGAAAAGAGCATCTTTTGACTGGAAAAAGATGAAAATGTTTTATTACGCAGAAGACATACTCAGATTTCAGGTTTGTTATAAAAAAGAGTAGAGATGTTTTATTTTTTACTGTCACTCATATTGAACAGGTCCAGTACAATCACCTGATATAGTTATACTTGTTTCCTATCATATCGCAGATTCTATGATATCGCAGCATTTCTGTTTTCGTATAGTAGCACGCACTGAAATTGACTTTTGACGTCAGGATATTTTTAGACATAGTAAACAGGCACGCTGAACACCACTGAGGTATATAATAGAGGAAACTCACATTTCAATAACATTAGTTTCTGGAAATATTTCCGTATTGATAGATTATTCGACAAAATGATTTAACTAACGCGATATCATAGGACCGGCTCATATATAGATTGAAAAAGCTATATAGCTTAATAAAGATATTCAGAATAGCTTGATTTAGCTATTTTGTCATACAGTTTTCATAAATGTATATTTTTTTCAGCATGTAAACAAAATTGCACTTCAGTGCTGAAGTGCACTGATAGTCTTCAACTTTGAACTGTTCTGTAAAAAATGCATGTAAAGATTACTCATCAATTTGTGTCTCTTTTAGAGACTTTGCATTTAACATTCTAAAGGTTTTGGGGTAATTGATTCATGACCTCACAGTTACTTCTTGAATGAAATATAAAGAAGGTCAGTTATGATAAACAAGATAATTGATTGGTAATAATTCAACACAATGTAAAGAAATTATACCTTCGGCCCTCTGGCTTATATTGGAGTCTCAGGTTGATATGGGATGTGCTACAGATTTTGCCATGTATTATTCTTTATTTATCAAGCTATTCTAAATAGCTTTTTAAAGCTATATAGCTTTTTAAAGCTATATAGCTTTTTCAAGCTATATAGCTAAATCAGAAGATTGTGCTGGACCTGTTGAAAGTAGATTTACTCCAACATACCAGCTGCTTACATGTATGATGTTGATTTATTGACTTTTAAGCCAACCTCATTTTAATAATGTGTATGATAATGCTGTTTCAATCAGATAGGTTTGAATACAAGAAATAGCGCAGTGGATGGAGGGCTTGACTGGAGATTTATGAAGCCATGATTCAAATCTTTGTCTGTTCTGTCATCATTTTTTCAGAATAATAATCTGCAAGTGCATTTATGGAGGAAGAATGTGGTGGTCAGACTGGTTTGAATACTGGCACCAGATACCTTAGTAGAAATAGCACCTGACTAGAGATTCATGGGGCCTAAGTTTGAATCCTGATCTGGTCCTCATAATTTTTCCCCATCTCGTTACAATATAAAATGAGAGGAAAAAAGTTTTTGGATGGTCCATGAATCAAACCTAGTTCCTTTGACATTGTATTTCTTTTTGTTAGCACCTTTATCCATTTTGTAAGGACCTTTATCCATTTTGGAAGCGCCCTTATCCATTTTGGAAGCGCCTTTATTCATTTTGGAATTGCCTTTTACCATTTTGGAAGCGCCCTTATCCATTTTGGAAGTGCCCTTATCCATTTTGGAAGCACCTTTATCCATTTTGAAGCGCCTTTATCCATTTTGGAAGTGCCCTTATCCATTTTGGAAGCGCCTGTATCAGTGGCCTATATTTCTGTTAGTGGACCTTTATTTTCAACCATGGTCATGAAGAGTCCAGTTGTAGTCATTAATTTGTTATTTCTTAATTTGTTACAGTTTTATGATGTGGTCAGAATATTCAAAATCTTAAAGGTTGCAACAACCAAGGTCCTTTGATTATATCAAAGCTGAAAAATTAATTACCAGTAATATATAACATGTTACTTTATACAGGTTTATTTTCACTTTTCTACACTTGCAAAGAGTTTTGCCTCATCTTAAATTTGCCCATACAGAGTTGTGTTTAAAGAGAGATCATTTGAGACAGTGGAATTAGCCCAGTCTTAAATTCCCCCACTGACAACAGAGGCAAAAGTGTTGAAAATAATATGGTGGCAAATGTTTTCCTGTATCCCTATTTAGTATCAAATTCCAGTAGATTAGAAGTTCTTAAAAACTTTTTAAAATTTTGATAAAATTAAATGTTGCCATTTTGTAGAATTGTTTGTAGACACTGTGATTGTATGTGTTGACTATTGCTTACACAGATTTCTGCCATCACATGAATGCGTTACTCTGTTATGAACATTTCTAGATTCTTTATGATATAGCTATTGATATTTTTTAAAGAATAAAATATGGACAACTTTGGAAAAAGACCCCCTCTTCTCAAAGCCTATGGAAACACCAACAATGGAAGATTACAGAGAGGCCACATTTTTACGATGCAAAAGACTCTTTGAGTATAACTTGATCACAGATGAGGAAATCTTTAGTAATCCACTGAAACACAAGATGTTCACGGACTGTGTCGGAATGTATGACTGGTCTCTGTCAGCCAAGTTTTTACTAAATGTTGAAATGACCGGGGGGACAATCACCGCATCAGGATCTCCAAGGCATGGCGAAATCGTTGACAAAATCAAGAACTTTGAAGTAAGTTATATGTAGTCTTTGTAGCTTTCGTCATAGTGATAAGCTATTGGATAGACTTCCAAAAGAAACCTGAATAGTTGATACATGATTTGATTCATCAAATAATGTATCTTATCAAGTCTTTATTAAAAAAAAATCTTGGTGTACTTTACTTGCTGATTTTCAAACTAGTAAGATTGTAACAAGTCTTGGGAAAAACATAAATAAAGAGCAACCTGCAGAAAACATTTCTTTTACAGAGTTGTATCCCTTTGTTTATTTTTGCAGTATTTTGGATGTTTTGCACTGACAGAACTCAGTCATGGCAGCAATACAAAAGCTATGAGGACAACAGCACACTACATTACAGAGAGCCAGGTGAGTCTACCTAACCACTGATATCATTCGGATGAAGGAGATCAATAAAATTTGCAAACAACAGGACTGTGCATATATATTTGTTATACATGTATTCTTATAAATATGTATTAGTACATGTATTTCATCGTCTAAACACAGCAACAATACAAATGCACTTTCTTATATTATTTGAATATTTAAAGTAATGGAAGTCATAAAAAATAATTTGAATGAGAATGTGTACTCAGCTGATTATTTGTAATTTATCCATGATCTGCTTTAATTACAGGAGTTTGAATTGAACACCCCAGACTTTGAGGCAGTGAAGATTTGGTCCGGTAACATGGGAAAGACGGCCACCCATGCTATCGTGTATGCCCAGCTGTACACCCCTGATGGGGCGTGTCAGGGTCTCCATTCCTTCGTTGTCCCCATCCGAGACCCCAAGACCCTACACTGTGTCCCAGGGGTGGTGGTAGGAGACATGGGGGAGAAGCTCGGACTGAACGGGATTGACAATGGGTAAGTGTTTCTGAAATACAGAAAGAATCAGGGATCAGAAAATTACAACTATCAAACTATGGCAGTAATTCTCAAACATTGGACATAGACATATAAGTGTGTCCCAAAGATAATTTTTATAATCATCTGTAAATGTATATAGTGTGTACTATATTTGGAATTTTTTTTTCAACATGTTAGCATGGATTTGCTGTAGCACATTTTCTGAATGTATCTATTTATCTACATAATCATATGTTTGACATTTGGTGATATACTTGATTTAGCAGAAGCCACATTCCACCAAATAAAATACTCGGCCAAATGTAACACATTTGCAGTATTTACTCTATTTAAATGGAGTCAGATTTGGCCAGATATATTCTTGAACCAATTACATGTACCTAGTAGTTCTAGTTGTTGAATTTTATTTTGCGTTTCAGTAAGAATTGATAATATTTGACCTTTTTTAAAGCACATAATGATATTGATTTGAAAAGTTGATGGACACAAAAATTACACTGTCAGTCAGTACATTGTTCTAATTATAGTCATGATGTGGTTCAGAGCTGGACTTTGTCACTTTAAGGCCAGTAAGTAGAACAGACTGATTAGTTCAAAATCTATCACTGATGGGAAGAGTATACAAATTAAAACTATAGACTACACACAGTAAACAAAGCCACAGGGACAGCTGAACTGACTCTGGTTATCTCCCATACATCACATTGTCCTTATCAATCAATGCATGTTTCACTTTTGTAATTTTATTTGATACATGTGAAGATTAGATACCGGCAAAACTTTGTCTGTGAGCTACAAGTAATTTAAATGTAATTGACTGAGAATTGGTACAGTTAATTGAAGTTTACATATAGGTACATGTATATGAGAAACATCTTAACTATGAATTTGAACAAAAGTACATCATACAGTAATATTTTGAAATTTGTTTTGAAATTTTGTATCTGGAATATTAAACAGATCACTAACTGATGCGTTTATCAACTGATCTGCACTGTTATGCAATAAAATAGATATGGATATTATACATTCCATTCCTCTTTAATAATACCCAGTAATTATTATCATATGTTGTTTTTAGTGTCATAGAATAGAAACAAGTTATGTCTTATGTCATTCTATATCAATTGTTCAGCTGAATTGCACCTGCTTAATACCTGGAACCAGGTATATATAAACCATTTGCATCAAAGTCTTGTGTATTTTTGCAGTTTTTTGTCCTTCAATAAGTACCGCATTCCAAGGGAATATTTACTAAACAAAACAGGGGATGTAACTCCAGAGGGAAAATATGTCACTCCATATAAGGTATGAATACTATACTGCCATAGGATAGTATGTCTAATGAGCTGTGCAAATATTTTAATATATCAGTTTTAAAAGGATAACCTCATACTAGCAGGAATGATAATTCAGATTGCTCATTACGTTATTTAATTTTTATTTTATTTAATATTCAAAAGTTATTTAAAGGTCAATTGAAATCAAAACAGCAGTTTCTCAAGCAGATTCTTAAACAATAAAAATACAGAAAATTGATAATAGATACTGTATTTGTTTATGACATTGATAATTGATAAAAAGGCATTAATGAAAAAACACCAGACATGTAATTACGTTTTTTTGTGTCTTTAGGATCCAAGCAAGAGGTTTGGGGCCTCTCTGGGGGCATTGTCAGGAGGCCGAGTGGGGATCACAGGGATGTGTGTTTGTAACCTGAAGCTCTGTATGCCTATAGCCATCAGGTACTCCGCAGTCAGGCGACAGTTCGGTCCCACAGACACAGAGGAGATTCCAGTTATTGAATATCAACTCCAGGTCAGTTGTTCATCTTATTTGATTTGAAATAAACGATATTGATGTCAATTTTGTGTCATGCGTTATATTTTTCCAATTTTATTTGAAGTATACTTTTCCTTAAGCAAGATATTTGATGTTTACATGGTGGTAACAAATGATGTATCTCTCATATCTGTAATTTCTTTCCCAGCAATGGCGGTTGATTCCATATTTGGCAGCCACATATGTCTTGGAGCACTTTTCTGACAGTTTCTTCATGGACTATGCCTCTCTCAGGATCAGTATTATGGTTGGAGATAAATCAGAAAGGTCTGCTGAGCTCGGTAAAGAAATCCATGCCTTGTCGTGTGCTAGCAAGCCTCTGGCCGGCTGGATAGCAAGAGACGCCATTCAGGAGTGTCGGGAGGCATGTGGTGGCCATGGTTACTTTGGAGGTACGTATAAACGATAAAAAGTTTCAGAATTTATCAAGCATGGAATTATTTATTATTTACCATAAGTCATATTTTTAGAAGTTGTTAGCAATGAAAATATTTTTTGGGGTGTACACACTTAATTAAATTGATACATTATGTTTTTGTTGTGACTTCTGAGTTTTGTGCACATTAATTTTTCACCTTGACAATTTTTTTAACCTTGACATTCACAGTGAATAGACTAGGCGTGTTGAGGAACGACAATGACCCTAATTGTACCTACGAGGGGGACAACAACGTCATTCTTCAGCAGACCAGTAACTACCTGTTGTCCCTCTTAGACAAACTGTCCAGTGGTAAGAAAGGATTATTAAACTACACCGAATCTTTTTATTTAAAAAAATGTTGCTTTGAAATCTACTGAAAATGAAAAGGATATTAAGAGCCTTGCCTTAAGCAGCCATGTTCTGATTGTTCTATAGGGGAGAAGATAGATTCCCCATTGGAAAGTGTCAACTTCCTGAACGACATGAAAAACATCCTCTCATCTCGCTTCACCCCCACCTCTGTAGCTCAATGTATGGACCCTGAGGGTAAGTATCAAAACACAACAATTATCGCAAATCGCTGTGTTGAGCGACGACACTGTCTTTCTTTTGGTCTGTATTATAATATCATAATTTGTTTGATACACAAGGTGAATTCAGAATCACTAATGACTTTTCAATAAAGCTTCCATTTAGTACACATGAGGGTTTGAAACAATTATTTGTGGTTGATTGATAGTTCATGGGATACCTGCTTAACATTTGAAATGTTAAGCAGTTATCCCATGAACTATTAATACCAAGTACTAACAAAACCTTACTCATGTAAAATTATGAATTCTCCACCATGTTCAATATATTCCTTTGAACCATACACAATTAAAAATATTTTTTGTTATTTTCCATCTGTTTCTCAAATATCATGGTCATTGGATTTTTAGGAATTGTATTTGATGCCAAAACTGTCACTTTCAGTTTTCGATCCAGAAAGTAAATACCGGTACATGCCTATAAATTTTATTATCATTTTAGTTAAGAGACATATTTTTAACCAATCCAAAAAAGTGCTTTTATTGCATTTAATGATACTTTGATATATTTGTACAATTGTTATTCCTTAGAAAAAAATGTTTGAAAATAAATTTTACAGAAGAAAGAGGTCAAGATGGGCATGCCTCTTTGATGTTTTATAATTTCTAATAAGAATTCATCATGTATAATCTAATTTCTTAATTAACTTGTATGTGAGTGTATGGAGTAAGAGAGTGGCACACAGTCTTGTACATGTATTTACAATGGAAATAAAGTAAGAAAAATTAATGTCAGAGACACATATTAATTTTGATGCCCTTGCTGAAATGGCCGTATACATTTACATATACCAGAACATGTAGAATTTCCCTGTTCCTTTTTCTATTTAATGTATTTTTGTGAAGTGGTGAAAAAATCATGAAAAAGGCTTTTTAAAGAGTTTTAATTTGCTAATTAAGGTCTTCCGTTTCCAACGGAAGACCTTTCTATTATTGTGCGGGAAAAAAATTAAGATTATTTAGGGTTTTCCGTTTTTCAACGGAAAACCCTTCTGTTATTCTACTGTTTCTTATTATTATTATTTTTTTTTTCCCGCAAATTTTGTGCACGAGATTTCTCGAACATTTTTTGTCTGATTGCTATGAAACTTTCAGGGTATGTAGATGATATTAATATCTCTAGACGTTTTTTTCAAATTTTTAAAATTCACTTCCGGTTATGAGTTATTGCCCTTTAATTGAAAATTGGGGGGTCTTTTGTCCAGAGTTGATCTCGGGAACTACAGATGATAGATGCATGAAATTTGGCGAAATTGTCGGTAACATTTTATAATTTTGCTGGCATGAAAATTTTGGTAATTTCTTTGTTAGTTTTTGAGCTATTTGTCGCCAAAGTTTAAGATTTTTTTGGGGCTGAAATTTTGTTGCTTTTTGTATTATAACCTTTAAACTAAAAATATTTTGTTAATACATATAGAACAAAAGTTGTTTAGAATAACGAGAACTTTCATTTAAAATTAAGAAAAAAGGGCTGGGCCCTATAATTAGGGGTCAGCAGCTCATACACGTAATTTTCTGATAGCAAAAATCGTTATCATTTTATGAAAAAAAAATAATTTAGTTATTGTTAATATATTAAATAATGTCATTTGGTATCAAATTAAACAAGTTTTGTCCTATATTTTTTTTCAAATTTCATAAAACAAATATGTGAGAATCGTACATGAACGAGTTAATATGTCTACATAGACAAACAAACGAACAAATGCCACATTAAGGCCCAGGCATTTACTGCATTACGTTGTGTTGCGTCTTAGATAAATTGTTGTGATTCAATTTCATTTTTTTCATCTATAGTATTTATGAATTCAATGAACACACATTATTTAAACGTTCTATGTGCAACTTTTTGTCGGGGCGCCCCTGTTTGTGACCCCCACACGCGCGCGCCGAATGTAAACAGTAACGAACGGCATTGTAGAAAAGAGAGAGCCGTAATGCAGAAGAGAAGTTGTGTATTCTTTCGGTGTACACATGCATTCTCAATTTGCTGTGAAACATATGAACATGCACAGTGAACAATACTACATATTTGTTTAAGGAGGATATTTTTCTCGTGTGAATCGTTTACGAGGAAATTCTGACAGCCACACTTCTGTCGACGATCAGCCGTTGATAAGCTACGAGTAATAAAGGAGAAAAGATGGACATTAAAGTGTGTGATTTATGTGGATGTTACTGAAGAAGGTGAGGCTTTTACTCCTTTTAAAGTTTCTTGTTAACTGGTTAAAATGTAGTATATAGTATAGATGTACATGTAAGTACGTGCACACTGTTAGATGTTTTTGTTATGGTGTGGGTGTTTGTTTACTAACGTGTAATTTTTACATGTTTCATGGGTGTTTAGACTCGCTCGAGGTTCATGGGGGACTGGAAAGGGTAACTGAATTTATCTATTTAAAAAAATAACAGATTGTGAATTTTCAACTCAAAATTCAAAGCAGGGTCTAATTAGAAACATATCATATATTCTTGTGCAGAGGACTCCAAATGTAGTCATGAATACCCTGTAGACATAACTTCAAGTAAATAAAATTGTATACTTCAGACTTCAGAGTTAAAACATGACTTTAATATCTTTATGATGCCGATCATTGTATCATTAAAGAGGTATAGGAGACCAATGGGTACCCGGTACATGTACTTGTACATGTAGGTTACAAGTTAAAACTATGCCTACCATTCTACCAGTTCACATAATTTTTCTTGTTTAGCAGTTATGATGTGTACTTAAATTGTCCTTGTTAATGTTTTAAATGTAATTTTTTATTCTTTTTTTTTAATCTGACTACTGGCAGTACTGGCGTGCGAGCAGTTCTCGCCGAGGACCATTTCTCGCTGGTGCACTGTTACATCATATTTTCGTATATAATTTTATGTGTTGATAAAATGACGTAACAATGCACTGGTGAGAAATGGTACTCGACGAGAACTGATCGCACGCCAATATTGATTAATTACAGACAAAAACTGAAGGTTGCGAGTGTTATTTTTAATTGAACAACATTGTTTAAAATAATTCTTTATATATGTGACGATCAGACCTGTTTGAATATCAGTGCCAGATAGCTCAGTTGGTAGAGCACCTGACTAGAGATTCAGGGGGCCCAGGTTCAAATCCCTTCATTATTTCTCCCATCCTGTTACAATATTGGTGTTGTGACCAACCCCTGGAACTAACAGGTTAACTCGATCCTGCCAGGGATGATCTTCGAGGGTGAAGATCATTTAAGGGGGAGGAATGTGACGGTCAGACTGGTTTGAATACCGGTGCCAGATACATGTAGCTCAGTTGGTAGAGCACTTGACTAGAGATTCAGAGGGCCAGGTTCGAATCCCACTTTGTTCCGTCGTTATTTCTCCCATCTTTTACATATACATGTATATCAGATATATGACAGATGATTAAGGTCATCACATGTTTTGCAAGATGCAATAAGTGTTAAAAACCTTTACTTTACAACAGAATACATTTAAGTGAATATTTATGTTTCTTGTTATTATTTGGTGTGGTTTTCTTGACAGTGTCGCATAAACAATTTACCCGCTCCTAAAACACAAACTTTCTTTTTGTGGATTCAGCTTACCGCTGATTGGCTGCTGTTGCAGCAGACAAATAAGATATGCACGCACAAAACACAATGAACTTATCAGAGAATGAGTTGAGTTTATTTAAACTGTTGGAATTTGGGTATTTTTTTTTTAAATGTATACTTGTGACAAAACATATATGTGGTACATACAGCTGTAGCTTTATGAAGAAAATTTTGGTTAGACCATATATACCTATCATGCAAGTAAATGATATTTACAAAAAACTTGCAATTTATGGCGCACGAATTATACGCTAGTTTTATAAAGATTGACATACATGTAATGTACCACATTCTTTGAAAAATAATCTATTAAAAATTCTTCATTAAGTTTACTCATACATGTTTTATGCTTATACACGTAGTATTGTTTTTAAAACATGTAATTTATAAGAAAATAAACAAAAACCCTCGCTAAATTTATTTGCAAACAAAAATACACAGTAGAATTGATAAAAAATGGTATACCAGAAGCTAATACCAGTACATGTACTTTGACGCTGTTCGGTGGGTAATATTCGTTTGTAATTTACGAATTGAAATATTGACTGTTGCACTACAAGTATGGTAATAAACTCTCTCTCTCTCTCAAACTCTCTCTCTTTCTCAATTTGATAAGTGTTTAACCTATGAAAATTTTTTAATATTATATTATGACTTGATATGCAAATTTTTGATCTTGTACTGCCTAAATGTTTTGTCATGTATTGGGATATGTCATACTTATTACACTGCATGGTCAGTGTATTTTTTACAGAAATACTATGCATATGTTAATGTAAACACAGCTATTACTAGTACATGTATGTAAACACAGCTAATTATTTTTTTGATTAATTTCAGCTCAAAACAGACTCTTGTTACCACATGGCTTTTACCGGTACCTGTTGATTCTTGTGGGTCAGCTCCTGAGATTAACCTGTCACCTCTATCCACATGCATATTCCTTGTGTTCTACAGACTATTTACTGGTAATTCAAATTAAATCCGATAATGCATGAACAATAATGGAACTTGAAGAAAGCATCATGCCATGTTGTGGTTTGTGTTTGATAAGAAATTATGAAAACAAAATTAAGGCTGTTTAAAGAAATTCATAATTGCTGTGAAAATTTGTTTTCCAATAAAAGTATACAATTATGTTTCCTTTATTTTTTATTTCATAAAGATATTTAGATGTGTTTACATAATTGAACCCCCCCCCCCTATTTAATTGTCTGCATTAAGATTACATGTAGGATATGTAAATGTACATTTGACTTTGAAATAACATCTGCTATGATAATTACTTTTGAAATGAACAAGAAACAACCTATTTCTACCTTTCTAAGGTATATATGCATAAAAAAGTAGAAAAACATGTCAAATTTGAACATTTTTCATTGAAATCAACTCTGTCTCCAGCTACCTGGGTGTGTTTGAATTTAATTCTAATTTAAGGCAGATGTCTAACTTGTAGGTTGTAACTTACTGTTTTAGCATGGTTAGAAGAAGACTAGAAATCAGAATAGATTAGATATTCACTAAATATGATTGTTAGCTTACATTTTTCATGAAAACAAGAAATCACAAGCAGGACAGCTGTCTATTTGTTAATTAAAATGGTACAAATCATACAATAAACAAATAAAGATCACATTTTAGAATCATTGATGATTGTTTTCAAATAGGTGTGAGAAATGACTCAAGGAAATTGCCACATGTTTCATAAAATTAGGTAAAACATTTCAAACCATGACTTTTTATGAAAATCAAAAGATTGGGGGGTGGGGGGTATACATGTAAGGGTATTTCTAAGTGATGTGAAGCTTTTATCATGATTATATCATGTAGGCATATGTTGTATTGAATAAGATTTCTTTTTAAAGATGGTTGAACAAAAGTTGACCTCTAAAAGGTCAGATAAAGATGTTTTACTATGGAGAACCCTGTAAATCTGTGTTTACTAAAGGAAATTGGAAATGGTGGGTTCACTTAAATGGCCATATTTTTATTAAACCTCAATGGAATTGGCAATATGTGGTATTCTTTTTCTCAGAATTGCATTAGCTTTCTTATTCTAAGACAAACCGTCTTTTCATAAAAATGTTAGTGTACTAAGTTAAAGATACAAGGAACAGTTTCGGATAAAGTACCGTCAATATTTTTGTAAAATTGAGAGTGACTGTACTTGAAGGTTTATCATTGTTGCGTAGATTCATGAAATGAATTTTAATGATTACCAATAGTTAGAGGGATGTCTCTTGTTGGAATTGGTAAGCAATATTAAGGCCCCTAATTTTAAGTACATGAGAACCATAAATAAATTGTGAAACTTGCGGCTATGACAGATATGTTGACTTTACAGTGAAATTGAAGGTTACAAACGAGAGGTTATATAACATGAAATGTAGGTGGATGGGATATTATATGCCTATTTAGTATTTACTGGGTATGAGGACAATAGCAAGTTTATTGTCCCCCAAGACAGCAAATATTTAATGTGGCAAAGCCAAGGGAAATAGTAGCTGTGGAATGGGACAATAAACTTGCTATTGTCCGAATAGTCAGTTAATTGGTATTTCATTATACAGAAGAAAACTTTATTTGTCAGCGATGCAGAATTTCTTGATGATAAACAAATTAGAGTTAAATCAAACTTTGTATTTAATGCGGCGATCTTATTAGGTCAGAGGTGTTCCGAGTTTAAGGTGATATGGGACACTTCCATGTTGTGACGTATTGTTTATCGAAATAAACAATAAAATAAAGTGTAATTATATAAGTACATGTAGTTTCTTCGCAAAAATGGTCACCTAACTCCTTAGCACAGTGGGTTAGAGGGTTTACTAGGAACCTGTAAGTCATGAGTTTGAATCCCGCTGGGGTTTTTACAATTTTTACCTTTTCAAATATTTTTAAAAGCTATTTTTTGGTTAAATATTGTAAAATTTGAAAATTCTAAACCGGTGAAAAGTTTTCAATTATATAGTACTTTAATCCACATTAATATCGACAGATGTCCCATACCACCTTAAAAAGGAGGGTAATCAAATTCTGCTAATGAATGGTTTTGATGACTATTCACCATGGGCAGATAGCATGGATACTATTTTAGATAAAAAGGCATGTTTATGCGGGCGCCTTCTAGTGATCAATTTGTCGGTCTGTCCATCCGAGATGGCTTGACAGGAGCATAGCTTCTCTCCCCTTGGCCCAATCTGGCTCATACCTCATCCACAGGGTTCCTTTGGTTGAAGGATGTGCAGTGACCTTGAACAATGTTTTTAGGTATAAGGTTAAGGTCATAGCAGAATTATATATATAAAATCCTTGTCTGGGGCATATCTTTTTTCCCTTTGGTCCAATCTGGCTAATACTCACAGAGTGTCTCTATGGATAAACGATGTGCAGTGACCTTGCATGAAATTTCTAGGTAATGGGTGAAGATCATATCGGATCATGCAAAAATCCTTTTTTTCAGAGCATATATAATTTCTACTAACCCCTATTTGGCTCAGACTTCACATAAGCAGAGCTTTTGAGTAAAGGGTGAAAGGGTGTGTAGTGACCTTGAACCTATTTTCAGTGAAAAGAAACTGTGAAGGTCATATCAGAATTATATTTTTAAGAATCCTTGTCCGGAGTATATCTTCTCTCCCTTTGCTCCATTCAGCCTCATACTTTACCCACATGATGCCTTTGTTCAAAATATATGCAATGACCTCGAATGATATTTGTAGATGAAGAGTCAAGGTCATATCAGATCACACAAAAATCCATATTTTAAGAGCATAGATATACTCTCCTTTTAGCCCCTATTTGGCTAATATTTTACCTTTACAGAGTTTATTGGTTAATGGCGTGCAGTGACCTTGAACCAAGTCTATCAATGTGAAGGTCATAGCAGATCTTTTTAAAATTAGGTTTAAATGGTAGATTATTTTCCAAATATGCTTAATCTTGGTCAGATTGAACAAAAATGCATGTATGTTAGGGGGAATGAAATTGAATTAAAAGTTCTATGCCAGCTGGAAAAATTTCAAGTTATAGGTCAAGGTCAAAGCAGAATTCTCTGAAATAACATAAGCGGGGCCCTTTGAAATGTTCACCATTTCAATGTTGTCTGGTTCATAGTAATTTTACATATAAAATATTCACAGAAGTACAGTAAAGTAAACTTAACATCGATAAGTTTCTGACAATTAATGACGCAACGAGCACACAGTACGAAAGGTCAACCTTTTGAAAAGCAGTGAAGAGGAAAAGTTGCTCAGAATTATGTTTTAAACAAAATTGATTTTTTACATAAATTTTAATTTTGCATTCTGGGTTAAGAAAAAAGATGTTAGTTCAAGGTAAAGTAAACTTGTAGCTAAAATGAAGTCAAATTTGTTAAGTCGTACTTAAACACATTGGTTTTTTTTGTTAAGTCGTTCTTGAAATGGTTAAGGGTTTTTGGTTAAGTCGTACTTAAAAACATTCGGATCATGTTAAGTTGTACCAAGAATCATTCGATTTTTTTTTTATCTTTTTGTACTTAGGTTTCTTTGTTACTAGATTAAGAACTCTGCTTCTTAGACGTACTTCTAGCGTTGCTTTCGACATTAGCGGAAAACCCACTCGTTGCTTTGCAACGAGCTTTGCTCTAGTCTTATTTTTCTTTTTTTTTTTTGTTTCCTAGACGCGAACTTTGAGGCTTCATATCTTGCTCATTTCTAAACGGTTTTTGCTCAAATTTTCAGGGCTAATGTACTTTACAAAACACTATCTTATTCGCAATTCATAAAATGTAGAATTCCCTTTCCGTTAAAGAGTTATTCCCCTTTTAATTTTTTTTAGGGCCTTTTGTTTCCAGACAAAGGCTCCGAGACTATGATAGCAGGGAATGGGAATCCAACGAATTTGAATAACAGAGACATTGTAGTTGTGCACATCTGTTTATGTTTTTAGATTACGTTTTTTATTTAGGAAAAGGTAGGGGGTCAAAAAACAGGATTCAAAAAAGTGCAAAAATTTAGACATGTTTTCCTTTATATCTTTTGAACGAAAAAAATTTTGTAAAGACATGTAGAATAAAAGTTGTGCAAAATAACAAGGGCTTTCATTTGACACCAATAAAAAGGGGCTGGCCCCTTCAATTAAGGGCCAATGGCCCCTAAAAAATTTTGCTTAATAACTCAAAAACGGTTAGGATTTTGATATGGCTGTCGCTGGAAAAGTTGTTTGTTGGGATCTCATGAAGGTCGTTTCAATGTTATTTTGTAAGTGGTTTGTGTAGTATGAGTGTAAAAAGCTTTACATGTTAGCATGTACCTGTTTTTATTTGACAAGTTAACGAAAGACTTTGTGCGTACAACTGGCATGAAGTTACCGCAGAAAGTATGCTGGTTTATACAGGAGGCATTAATTCATAAGAATTTTTTTTTTTAGAATACATGCTTTTTTTTAGGAGTTTAAGTCGTTGTTAAGTTCTTATAGTGCACAATCCTTAAAAACGGGAATTGGAAAACAAAACATTCTTTTTCTTTTCTAGTAAAACACAAAATATGGAATGAAAAAATATATGCATTACCTTTTTAATATAAACATCATGCATTCAAAATCTACCTTGAATCAGAGCTGTGTGTGTACCATTACGTAAGCTCTCCCTCGCCCGCAGCCGAGAAAGTCGGTCACCGTGGTCGCGGCTGGACTACCTAGCGGTCAGTGGTTATCTAATACACGAGAGTTGCGTCTCTCATATATGAATTTATTTAGCCGCGAACTCAAGAATTGTTTTAGTTTTGATTACACAAAATCTTTTGTGGATTAAACGATTGGATGTCAAGTAAGAAATACATGTAGTTCATTTAATTAATAAAAGCAATGTCATTCTCTAAAGCAATAATAGACATAGATCAATTGTGGGTTTTTAGTTTAAAATAAAGAACTTCTATTTGATAGAGTAAGGTCATTATACTGCAAACTTTTCAAATCTTCCTTGGTTCTGAGCTGTGCATTTCTGTGCGTTGTACCTTTACGTAATCTATCCTTCGCCCACGGCCGAGGAGATCAGCCACGGCTGCATTACCTAGCGGTAAGCGGTTATTTAATACACAAGATTCGCACACCGCGACTTACACTTGCATGCATATGAACGTGTTTGAGTTAATATAGCCGTATATACAAGAACTGTTTTAATTTTATGTTATAAAGGTTTGTCCTACTTGTATATATTTAATTAAATATTTGAGTGTAAATGAATATTAATGAACGATGTTACTCCATATCGGAAAAATCGTTAGACATAAACTAATGGTTGGTTGGTTTATGTAAACTACTTTAAAAACTGTACAATTAATGTTTTAAATCAACACCCCCCACCCCACCCCCCCTCAAATATTAAACCTTTAAATAATGATCATCCCTCGCACATGGCTGAGGAGATCCGGCGCGAGTGGTTAAGTGATCCGCGGTCGGTTCGTGTTCTTCTACATGTACCTTATGACGCGTTTATGTTTCATATTTTGCACGGACACAACTTTATTTTATTATGTTTTCAACTATTATATTGGTTTAAGATAAAGTTATTTTACTTTTACAGTTGATTAAGCATTGATTTATACGATAGCGTACAAGGTAGTTTAAAAATCAAATCAAATTATAATCAAAGTTCCATGTTACATGTTTGCGGTAGGTGCTAGCACGATAAAGGAATGCCCTGATTTGAGGCATTCGATGATTATTTTAGAAAATATTCACATGAGTTTAAACAACTTTAGATTAGATTCTATCGGTCACATATTAATCACTTCTGTAGTTTCATTGTGGAAGCGAACTCATTGCTGCCCCCCCCCCCCCCACTCCTCCCGCCCCGCTGACAGGTGCTCGCGCTGGATTTTTTTTTAATTGGAGAAAAGATATCAAGATCTGTCGAAAAACATTTTTGGTGGTTTCTTCTTATGTGTAACATTTTGTTTCACTTTCCCACCCCTTTGTTTATTCGGCCAGTCTGTGTTAATTCAATTGCCGCATGCGATCGAGAATCTTGTGCCGCTTCAGCGCACACAGCTCAGAACATTTATAGCCCCAGGTCATCAATTGTTATGTAATTGAGTAACAGTTGGAAGGGTGATTTTACTACATAAAATAATAAAATCATAATATAATCTATTTTAATTGAGTACCATGCGTATAGATTCCCATAATAATTCATTTTTTTTATTTCCTTTCAATGTTTACATTTAATTTTGTTCAAATAATTAATAAATTTTCTATCATTTAAATTGTGTGCTTTATCAAATTCTGATTCCGATTACCTTGAATTCATTAATTTTCCATTGGCTTTTGACAAAAGAGAGACGCCTGACCATCCAATGAAAACAAATACACAGAGTTTGATTGACAGGTTCAGCCAGGTGCAGGTCTCGCCCGATGTCCGAGATAGGTAAAGTTAGCTACTAGTAACTGGCTACTAGTAACTGGCTACGAGAACTAAGAAAAGCTAGTTACTAGTAACTGGCTACGAGATTAAATAAAAGTTGGCTACTAGTAACTGGCTACTAGTAACTGGCTGAGAGAAGTAAGAAAAGCTAGCTACTAGTAACTGGCTACGAGATGAAAGAAACTTGGCTTCTAGTTACTTCTTACTGTCAATGTAAGAACACATACCAAGGATTTCTATTTGTGTTCTTAAGATGTACATTGCACTATATCACTGCCAATTGTCAATAATATAGATTGTACAATGTATATATATAGATTGAAGATATATGTCAGACATGCTAATATCAACATTCTGTCAAGTCATCCACATTACACTACGATACAATTACTCAGATATCTCTCTTTATGTAGTCAGCTACTTGTGCATTTCGTTACAAATATCTTTATTTTTTGTCTGTTTTGGAAATATATCCCAAGTAGCTGTATATATAGACTGAAGATATATGCCAGACATGCTAATATCAACATTCTGTTAAATCATTCACATAATATTACGACACAATTACTCAGATATCTCTCTTTATGTAGTCACCTACTTGTGCATTTCGTTACAAATATCTTTATTTTTTGTTTGTTTTGTAAATATATCTCAAGTAGCTGTATATATAGACTGAAGATATATGCCAGACATGCTAATATCAACATTCTGTCAAGTCATCCACATAATATTACGACACAATTACTCAGATATCTCTCTTTATGTAGTCACCTACTTGTGCATTTCGTTATAAATATCTTTATTTTTTGTCTGTTTTGTCTATATTTCTCAAGTAGCTGTACATATATATTGAAGATATATGCCAGACATGCTGATATCAACATTCTGTCAAGTCATCCACATAATGTTACGGCACAATTACTCAGATATCTCTCTTTATGTAGTCACCTACTTGTGCATTTCGTTACAAATATCTTTATTTTTTGTCTGTTTTGTCTATATATCTCAAGTAGCTGTACATATAGATTAAAGATATATGCCAGACATGCTGATATCAATATTCTGTCAAGTCATCCACATAATATTACGGCACAATTACTCAGATATCTCTCTTTATGTAGTCAGCTACTTGTGCATTTCGTTACAAATATCTTTATTTTTTGTCTGTTTTGTCTATATATCTCAAGTAGCTGTACATATAGATTAAAGATATATGCCAGACATGCTGATATCAACATTCTGTCACGTCATCCACATAATATTACGGCACAATTACTCAGAGATCTCTCTTTATGTAGTCACCTACTTGTGCATTTTGTTACAAATATCTTTATTTTTTGTCTGTTTTGTCTATATATCTCAAGTAGCTGAATATATAGATTGAAGATATATGCCGGAATGCTTATATCAACATTCTGTCAAGTCATCCACATAATATTACAACACAATTACTCAGATATATCTCTTTATGTAGTCAGCTACTTGTGCATTTTGTTACAAATATCTTTATCTTTTTGCTGTTTTGTCTATATATCTCAAGTAGCTGTACATATATATTGAAGATATATGCCAGACATGCTGATATCAACATTCTGTCAAGTCATCCACATAATATTACGATACAATTACTCAGATATCTCTCTTTATCTAGTAAGCTACTTGTGCATTTTGTTACAAATATCATTATTTTTTGGCGGTTTTATGAATATATCTTTAGTAGCTGAATATATAGATTGAAGATATATGCCAGACATGCTAATATCAACATTCTGTCAACTCATTCTCAAAATATTACGGCACAATTACTCAGATATCTCTCTTTATGTAGTCAGCTACTTGTGCATTTTGTTACAAATATCTTTATCTTTTTGCTGTTTTGTCTATATATCTCAAGTAGCTGTACATATATATTGAAGATATATGCCAGACATGCTAATACCAACATTCTGTCAAGTCATCCACATAATATTACGATACAATTACTCAGATATCTCTCTTTATATAGTAGGCTACTTGTGCATTTTGTTACAAATATCATTATTTTTTGGCGGTTTTATGAATATATCTTTAGTAGCTGAATATATAGATTGAAGATATATGCCAGACATGCTAATATCAACATTCTGTCAAGTCATTCTCATAATATTACGGCACAATTACTCAAATATCTCTCTTTATGTAGTCAGCTACTTGTGCATTTCGTTATAAATATCTTTATTTTTTGTCTGTTTTGTCTATATATCTCAAGTAGCTGTACATATAGATTGAAGATATATGCCGGAATGCTAATATCAACATTCTGTCAAATCATCCACATAATATTACAACACAATTAATCAGATATCTCTCTTTATGTAGTCAGCTACTTGTGCATTTTGTTACAAATATCTTTATCTGTTTGCTGTTTTGTCTATATATCTCAAGTAGCTGTACATATAGATTGAAGATATATGCCAGACATGCTAATACCAACATTCTGTCAAGTCATCCACATAATATTACAACACAATTACTCAGATATCTCTCTTTATGTAGTCAACTACTTGTGCATTTCGTTACAAATATCTTTATTTTTTGTCTGTTTGTCTATATATCTCAAGTAGCTGAATATATAGATTGAAGATATATGCCGGTATGCTAATATCAACATTCTGTCAAGTCATCCACATAAAATTACAACACAATTACTCAGATATCTCTCTTTATGTAGTCAGTTACTTGTGCATTTTGTTATAAATATCCTCAATTTTTGGCGGTTTTGTCAATATATCTCAAGTAGCTGTATATTTAAATTGAAGATATATGCTATACTTGCTAAATTAACATTCCTTCAAGTCATCCACATAATATTACGACACAGGTACTCAGATATCTCTTTTTATGTAGTCAGCTACTTGTGCATTTTGTTACAAATATCTTTATTTCTTCCCATACGTTTTTCGTGTGCACGTAAAAAGATGATGTGAATGAAAGAAAATAACCAGTGAAATTTAAATTATAAGTAAATTTTGCCCCCCCCCTCCCCCATCCCCTTACAGATAAGATTTTTACAATCTTTATGATTTTAATTTTTTTTGTTTGTTCTTCAATATTTAAATTAAAAACTAGATATCTTAAATCTTTAATCTTTATGTACAGAAACTTGAGTAACATGGAATGTGTTAAAAATGAAGATATTTGTAAAGAAATGCAGTAGTAGCTGACGAGATTATGAGTGATATCTGAGTAGTTGTGCCGTAATATCATGTGGATGACCTAATAGAATGTTGAAATAAGCAAGACTGGTTAATATGAGCAGTCTATACATAAAGCTACTTGAAAAATGTTGACAAAATCCTAAAAAAAATAAAAATATTTTTAACAAAATGTTTTAGAAGCTGATGAGATTTAAAGGGATATCTAAGTAATTGTGTCATAATATCATGTTGGTGACCTTATAGAATGTTTAAATCAACCACACTAGTAGATATCTTCATTTTTTTACACAGCTACTTGAGGTTTATCAACTAAACTGTTGAAAATGGATGTTTTTATAACAAAATGCACTTGTAGCTGATGAGATTGAGAAAGATATATAAGTAATTATGTCGTAATATCATGTGAATATCCTAATATAATATTAAAATGAACATGACTTGTATATATCAGCATTCTATATACATCTATTTGAGATATATTGACAAAACCGCCAAAAAATAAAGATATTTGTAACAAAATGCACAAGTAGCTGACCACATAAAGGGAAATATCTGAGTAATTGTGTCGTTATATTATGTGGATGACTTGAAGCAATGTTGATAATACAATGTTTGGCATATATCTTCAGTTTAAATATACAGCTACTTGCAATATATTGACAAAACCGTCAAAATATAAGGATATTTGTAACACAATGCGCAAGTAGCTGACTACATAAAGAGAGATATCTGAGTAATTATGTCGTAATATTATGTAGATGACTTGAAGGAATGTTGATAATAGCATGTCTGGCATATATCTTCAGTTTAAATATACAGCTACTAGAGATATATTGACAAAACCGCCAAAATATGAGGATATTTGTCACAAAATGCGCAAGTAGCTGACCACATAAAGAGCGATATCTGAGTAATTATGTCGTAATATTATGTGGATGACTTGAAGGAATGTTGATAATAGCATGTCTGGCATATATCTTCAGTTTAAATATACAGCTACTAGAGATATATTGACAAAACCGCCAAAATATACGGATATTTGTAACAAAATGCACAAGTAGCTGACTACATAAATAGAGATGTCTGAGTAATTGTATCGTAATATTATGTGAATGACTTGATAGAATGTTGATATTAGCATGTCTGGCATATATCTTCAATTTAAATATACAGCTACTTGAGATATATTGACAAAACCGCTAAAAAACAGACAAAAAATAAAGATATTTGTAACGAAATTCAGAAGTAGCTGACTACATACAGAGGGATATCTGAGTAATTGTGTCGTAATATTATGTGGATGACTTGACATAATGTTGATATTAACAAGTCTGGCATATATCTTCAATTTATATATTCAGCTACTTGAGATATATTGACAATTGACAGTGATATAGTGCAATGTACATCTTAAGAACACAAATAAAAATCCTAGGTATGTGTTCTCACATGGACAGTAAGAAGTAACTAGAAGCCAAGTTTCTTTCATCTCGTAGCCAGTTACTAGTAGCTAGCATCTCTTACTTCTCGAAGCCAGTTACTAGTAGCCAGTTACGAGTAGCCAACTTTGATTTTATCTCGTAGCCAGTTACTAGTAGCTAGGTTTTCTTACTTCTCGTAGCCAGTTACTAGTAGCCAGTTACTAGTAGCTAACTTTACCTATCTCGATGTCCGAGGTTATGTGTGCTGCTTGTACACAGCCGAATGGTCTCAGTAAGAGTTATCGATGTAAATAGATAATAAAAATACATGCTTATCAAAACATGATCGTGCAAGTTAAAGTTGATTTAGGTTTGTTCCAATAGAAATCATGTTTCGCTAACTGTATTTAATATTTTTTATGTATAGCGAATTTTAATATTGTTTCAGTACTGAAACATCGCATGAAAACGTTAAATATACATGTACTCTGTAACTAGTCGTCTTTTAATACATATACCTTTCTTTTGTTTGTTAAAAATTCGTTCAATTTTGTTAAAGTAATGTAAAACACGCGCGCCATTTTGAAACAATTAACTTGTCAGAGAGTTCCGAATGAAATCTGATGAACGTTTCAAACGGTTCTCGCACGCTTTGCTCGAAACGATTTACACGCTTTGCCCGAAACGCTAAACGGTTTACATGAAACTCTAAAAGGTTTACACGAAACGTTTCTCGCACGTTGGCCGCACGCTTTTTTGGTGTAGTAGTACGTTTTAGGGTCTGTAAATTTTGTCAGCACGCAATTCTAAACTTGCACATAGTCTTCTAAAATTTAGAAATATTTTAATATAGAAGTTATCTTTGAGAAAAGTTTACGTGTTTTGTAGGCGAGTTCAGTTTAAAAAAGAAATACAATTCCTGACATGAATCATGAGTACATACTGTTTAATGTTTATAACAATGCTTGCTACCCTTTGAAAATTTAACTCGCCATTAAACATGATCTCATTTTTTAAACAATGTTTGAAACGATTACATAAACTCTGCTCGACAAATAGTTTTCCTAAAATATTTTCTTTCTTTCTTTTTTCAAAACACGTTTTATATACAGACTTTCAATTACAACACATTTTTATAACAAAAGCAGAACTGAAAGTATAGTCATTATAATCGTAACATATATTTTCAACTCGCAGCAACAACGGAAGACCTACTCGGGGCTTTGCCACGAGCTCTGCTCTAGTTAATGATATAATTTGTTAATTAATACAAAATTTGAAGTGGCTAATCCAAATTTTTGGAATTTCTGATTCCTTTTATAGAAAGTCCTGGCCATACCAGTTTAACACCAACTTAATATTTCTCAAGTTTTAGCAGATATTGAACAGGTTATGGTTATGGGCTTTATTTGACAACCTGACAGATCAAAACTGTGTCAATTATAAAAGTAATTGCCCTTTGAATAAGATTTTACTCTGCAATCAAATAAAGATCTATCAATTTATGGCTACTTAAACAACAAATGTACATGGTGTCTGATCTTAATAAGATGGCTTAATTGTTTAATGTGCATGTATTGAGCCAAATTGTGGCATGTACCGGGTAGCTCTCTTATATATACTTCTTCTGGACAGTACATCTTCTATGCATATCTTTTCAATCTTGTCACATGCAGTGACACATTCAGCTAACTGAATACAGGTGTGTTACTAAATCCCCAATTCTGTTCTCAGTGTCCATCAACGCCTTCCGATGGCTGGTCTGTCGTCTGCTGGTTGACAGTTCCCAGAGATTCCAGTCCCAGATGAAGAAAGGAAGTGATGGATTCACGGCCCGGAACAACAGCCAGGCTTACTACTGTCGATCCCTGGCTCTGGCTTATATTGAGGTACTCGCGTAACAGTTTAATCTAATAGTGTTGGATCCTGGCTTATATTGAGGTACTCTCCAAACAGTTATAATCTACTTGTGTCGAACCCTGGCCCTGGCTTATATCCAGGTACTCACTTAACAGTTATAATCTACTAATGACAGTCTCTGGCCCTGGCTCATACCGAGACACTCACTAAACAGCTATAATCTACTAGTGTCGGTCCCAGGCCCTGGCTCATATCGAGACACTCACTAAATAGTTATAATGTTCTAGTATCAGTCCCTGGCCCTGGCTTATAACAAGGTACTCACTTAATAGTTATAATCTACTTGTGTCTGTCCCTGGCCCTCGCTCATACCGAGGTACTCACCAATCAGATAGCATCTGCTGTATTAGAAGGCAAGGCAATAATAAAATCAAATCATCAAGTCAAATATTATTTTAGCTTGAACTTTGTACAAATCATGTTTTTATAACAGAGTGGTCTGTTTCAATTTTATATGTTTATCTCACTATAATTCATGGATCAATGTCTAAGAGTTAGTTCAAGAGATATCTCTTAGACTCTGATCCTTTACCTGCTACAAACATTGATTTGATCACAACATCCAAATTGAAACAAATTTTGTTAAAAAAAAGGGAACACATTACATAATGATTTGAAAATAATATGTCCATTTACATAATACAATGTATAAGATTTACTTCTTTGTTACCTACATTAAAAGTATGCAATGAATTTAAGGAAAATATTAAAAATCATTGGAAAGTTTGGAGATATAATACAGATTTGTTACCACACTGATACTTTATAACATGTTACAGTATTTTACATTTTAAAGATCAAATGCAGTAATTAAATTAGAATGGGGTAAATATTGCTTTATCTTTTTCAAATTTAGATGCTTTATAAAATCTGATTTGCAACATAAAATATTGTGTATCCGAAGACAAGTAAGTTAATTTTATTTCTAGTTGACTGTTCTTGAACGGTTTGTGACCTTGTTGCGGGAGGGGAAGGATGGAGAAGATGTTCCAGCTGACCTAGTTCCTGTGCTGGCCCGCATCGCTGCATTGTTTGGACTCTGGAGACTGGAAAAGCACCTCACCACATTATACCAAGGTAGACAACTTACTCCCATTTTACAATAATTACATTTGCAAA
Organism: Magallana gigas; assembly: GCF_963853765.1. Classification (NCBI taxonomy): domain Eukaryota; kingdom Metazoa; phylum Mollusca; class Bivalvia; order Ostreida; family Ostreidae; genus Magallana; species Magallana gigas. The sequence goes on along the minus strand of NC_088855.1, from coordinate 55,325,172 downwards.
TATATTTCCTTATATGAGTCTAAAACAATAAGAAAAGCAAAAGCATTCACTTCAGTTCTGTTAAACTTTTTAATGATTTCACAATGATTGTTACACATTCTTATCATTTGTTGGTTGAATTTGTGTAAACATAAAAACACAGTTCTGTAAACCATTCTGATCAAGTTGCCTTTCTCACATTTAAATACAAGTAACAAACAGCAATGTAAAAGAGTTCACCAGGATATGAACTTAGTTAGTACGTGATCAAATCTTCTGAGAAGCCCTTTGGACCTCACAGGCTTTGATCATGTGATCAACCAAGTTCATATCCTGGTGAGTTTAACATGCTAATTATTTGTTTATTACTGGTATACTGACAGTGACTTTGATGTTATGTAATTCTCTCTTGAGACCATTTTTGAGTCATTTATTTGACACTCTAATAAAGAGCTATTAGGTGGTAAACACTCTAGTACAAATGTAGACTGTGTACTCTATTAGTGTACAGACAATTGGATTGGTACATTAATATCCTAGCACAGTACAGAAACTTGAAGATGCTGCAATATTCCAACAGAGTTTATATGACAGTTGTAATGATGTTTTAGTAAAGTAACATACTGTAAAAACTGCTGTCATGGCAATGTGCCATGCAGGGACAAGCAATTTTGATTTGAAATTCAAGGTATCTGATAATCTTTAAACACTATTTGAAGAATAATGGAATGAAACTGAGTTTGCTGTTAGCATGGATTCTTTTTTGACATCATATTGATAGCATAGCCCTCTACAAGTATTAGGAGAGGTACATTGATATTATAGCTCTCTACAAGTATTTGGACAGTTACATTGATATTTTTACTCTCTACAAGTATTTGGACAGGTACATTGATATTATAGCTCTCTACAAGTATTAGGACAGTTACATTGATATATAGCCCTTAACAAGTATTTGGATGGGTACATTGATATAATAACTCCCCACAAGTATTAGGACAGTTACATTAATATTATAACTGTCTACACGTATTTGGGCAGTTACATTAATATAATATTTGGTACATTGATAATAGTGTTTGGATGGGTACATTGATATAGTATTTGGATGGGTACATTGATATAGTGTTTGGACGGGTACATTGATATAGTATTTGGACAGTTACATTGATATAGTATTTGGATGGGTACATTGATATAGTATTTGGATGGGTACATTGATATAGTGTTTGGACGGGTACATTGATATAGTATTTGGATGGGTACATTGATATAGTATTTGGATGGGTACATTGACATAGTATTTGGATGGGTACATTGATATATTGATATAGTATTTGGATGGGTACATTGATATAGTATTTGGATGGGTACATTGACATAGTATTTGGACGGGTACATTGACATAGTATTTGGATGGGTACATTGATATAGTATTTGGACAGTTACATTGATATAGTATTTGGATGGGTACATTGATATAGTATTTGGATGGGTACATTGATATAGTATTTGGATGGGTACATTGACATAGTATTTGGATGGGTACATTGACATAGTATTTGGTTGGGTACATTGACATAGTATTTGGATGGGTACATTGATATAGTATTTGGATGGGTACATTGATATAGTATTTGGACAGTTACATTGATATAGTATTTGGATGGGTACATTGATATAGTATTTGGATGGGTACATTGACATAGTATTTGGATGGGTACATTGACATAGTATTTGGATGGGTACATTGATATAGTATTTGGATGGGTACATTGATATAGTATTTGGACAGTTACATTGATATAGTATTTGGATGGGTACATTGATATAGTATTTGGATGGGTACATTGACATAGTATTTGGACGGGTATATGATATAGTATTTGGACAGGTACATTGATATAATAGCTCTCTACGATTACATGGACAGGTACATTGATATTATAAGATTCTACTAGTATTGGATAAGTATATTGATATCATAGGCCACTACAAGTAATTGGACTGGTACCGGTACATAAGTATTATAACTATGGTAGCTACAAGTATTATAAATTACTTTTTATGTGGATATTTAATTCTAAACTGCTGTTTTGTATTGCAAAAATATAAAATGTCAAGCACCCCACTTTTGTTATAACTTTGATATGTAATTCCAACTGTCAGAAAATAAAAGCAATATTCTAAAATCTGCTAGAATTGCTTCTTGCGATTTGACACAGATATTTATTCCTAGCATTTAATTAGGAATCTTCTGTAATTGAACAAGAAGATAGATACTAAGTATACTAAATGGAAATGGTAACTTTACTTTAATACATGTAACTAGATTACAAGTACACTGTATAGCTTTTTAAAAAAAAATTCCCCTGACCTTTATTATGTAAAACTTTTGTGAATTTGTAATTCTTTGCTCTGACCTTTTTTATGTAAAACTTTTGTGATTTTGTAATGTTATACTCGGATGTCTCTCCTTGTCAATCTTGCCTTTATACATAATCTTACCGATGGTGCTCCACCCTGCCAGCTGTGTACAACAGGAAACTCTGTTAGCATATGTTATTGTTATCTTGGTCTATTTTTGTCATTGGATTTTTAGAAAATTGAATTGTTGTTTCCTTTTTAACTCATATTTACAAAAATCCTGTTTTATTAGGAAATAATATTATCATGAATAAGGAAGATTGTTGTAATATACAGGTTATTTACAGCTTTCTACAATTTCACATTGTAACGGTTGAAATTGTTTCAGCTGATTTATATTGCAGCACTCAACTCTCTAAAGAAAGCTCTTGCTCCTCAAATAAGAAAAATTGTATTACTTAGTTCTTTCAATTTCAAAAAATATTCATAACTTTTTGTAAGAAATTATGACTAAATCACACACACCTCTTTAGGAAGGAGATGGGACATTCTGAATGAATGAGAGGCCAAATTCTTTGTTAACCTGGGATTTTTTTTTTCAGGTGGATACATATCAGGGAATGAGCCTCCTAAATTGATCCAGGAAGCCATACTACACCTATGTTATGAACTGAAGGATGATGCTGTGGCATTGGTGGATGCCATTGCTCCTACAGACTTTATTCTAAATTCTCCTATAGGAAAGTCAGATGGACAGGTACTCATAGTAATGATATATACATGTACCTAACATTTCCTCTCAACATATCACACTGAGTTTGAGAAGAGGACATAACATGCAATAAATTATTTACCAGGATGATTATTTTCTGACAAAGTTTAAAAATCTTTGAAAATACACATTGGTCATGTTTCCTTGTGACTCTTTGAACAAGGCACTGAGTTTCATTTTTCAAGACCAATTATTAATTTCTTGCTTTAATTTTGCCTGTAACACTACATTTAATTAGAAAGTATGGGAAGTTATACTCTTTGAACATAATGAACATCAATAGCCGTACTTATACAGTCGCCCACATGATTTATTTATATTAATTTTATAAGAATGTTTTCAATATTTCAATTAATAATCTTTTTTTCTGTTTTCAGATTTACAAGAATTTATACAGTGCAATGATTCAAGGACCCAATGCTCTAGAGAGACCGTCATATTGGAAGGAGTTTGTCAATAAACCGGTCATTGGGAGCAAATCTAAATTATGAAACATTCCAAACCTTCAGAACTCTGACCTCCAAATCATGAACTGTAACATGGAATGTATATAATTTATTCATAATTATATGTAAAATATCACTGACATCAATTAATGAAATGATTCTGGCTGAAGTGTGTTAAAAACATGTACACAGAATTAGAAAAAAAGCTAATGATTGATAAAGTGTGAATATAAATGACATATGAACAGTTTTTGCATTAGCCTTTAATGCATTAATTGATATGAACATTTTATCAATTATTCTATATTGTTCCAGGATTAATTTTACATTTGGTTTAGAGATCAGTATGTCACATGCTTGAATAAATGATGATATATGAGCAATTTGTTAAAGGTAAATTAAAAATTATTTATATATTTTTCATAAGTTGTGTTATTTCTGTATTTCAAAAAAAGAGTAATGGGGAGTGGTATCTGGACTCGAAAACCAGTATATTGTAGCCAACTTAAATAAATAACATAACATAATTAAAAAAATCAACATAGCATGCACGGGATACCGGGGGGGGGGGGGGCTGAAAGTATTTATATCTTTCGCCTTGTAAATCTGTTTCTCCTTGTTTGGCTTACAGTTTTGTGTTCAAAGACACACTGTTAATGCTCTCTACGAGCATTGCAGTTGCCTCGTCCAGCATTTTCTCTGCTTCATTTGTCGAAACTTTATCTGTGGTGGTATCCTTATCTACCGGTACTTTGACCTCAAGAATATGATATACTTCTGTACTGTTGTTACAAGGACTGTTTTCCCCACCAATATTAGATTTATTGCCATCTGTGCTTTTCTTGCTCTGAGATTTTTTGTGCGTTGCTTTGGTTTCCGTCATTTTCATTGAAGTCTTTTCCAATTTTTCCTGCTTTACTTTGCAATTGGTTAATTTTGTGGTTTGTTTGTTTTTACAACTATCATTAGCAAAACCTGTGCCATATTGAACGGGGCTTTCCTTGCTGAAACGTACGGATTTTTTTATATCAACAGACTGTTGTTCATTCTTTTCATCTATATCTTGATATTCACTCTCTGTGTGTAAGTACTTTATTTCCGTCGCATTAACCGTTGCTTTGGCATTCGCGTTTTTTGTTGATTTTTGGTCTGTTGATGTCTGTATAGGTTTTGCTGCGCCTTTGACCATAGTCTGCTTGGTTTTAATGGTATTATTGTCGTCTGTTGTTATAATATTTTTGCCCATAGCTTTGACGCTGACATTCTTTGCCAATTCTGTTTTCCCGGTATTCTTTTCTTTCTCATGTCGAGGCTGTACTGTGACGACGTCATATTCATCTTCCACCAGACGCTGTTTGCTGTAAACCTCTTCTTCCGGTACAGAGTCCATCATTTGCTTCTTCATCGTCTCCATGTGGTCATAATCAGCACTAGGTGGAGCGGCCGCCGACCAGCCGTTGTACGGCCAGGCTAGGTCATAGTCCCCACTGTTAGCTTTAGCACTTCGCAAAACCCCTCTGTCGTATTCTTGCAGGCCATACTCTTCGTCACGTAGAGTTGTGTCTGAGTTTTTAGCCATATCTGCCACCTTGTCGTATGTAGTGCTTTGGGACGCAAGGTCCCGGTTGATATAGATACGTTCAATGGCTTCTGAGGCAGGTCTGCCTCGAGTTTCTAAACGACTTATTTCTATTGTCCGTAATTTTCTTTTTATTTGATAGTTAGTGCAGCTGTAAAAATACAACATCTTTACTTGATATCACAGAAACAACAAAATAGAAAAGTAAATGTTAAATTTATACGTACCAACAAATACAGGATACGTCTAGAATGACTGTTAAAATCACCACTGTTACCACTGCCAGGTAATGATAGCCTCCAAAGGCTGACAGCAAGTCACAACTATCTGCAGTAATGAAAACTAAAAACATACGTAACAGATTATATTTGAATTATAGGGAAAATGTTTCAATATCGCAAACATTAGTGTTACATTAAACGACTTATCAAAATTTTCCTTGAATGAAGAACCAGATAAATAAATTATCTGATTTTGCATGCAGTTTAATTACTAGTTTCAATAAAAAATTGTATATATTAAAAAAAAATAAGCTCACAAGAACCGTAGGCTAAAGTAAGCTTTTCTGTTTAACTTTTGTCCATTGTCTGTCTTGTTGTCGAAGTTGTCATAAACATTTCACTTTTTTATCTTCTCGAGAACCCCATGGTCAATTTTTACCAAACTTGACACTAAGTGTCTTTTGGAAAAAGGGTTTTTATGTTTCTTTGATTGAAGGGCCACCCCTGCTTTCAAAGGTGATAACTGAAAATTATTATTATACCGAGAAGATGCTTACGTACTGTAGAATCAAATTTGTTCCTTTTATTTTTCACGGTTAAAATTTTGAAAATACTTTTCGTCATTTTATTACATATATGTAAATATGTGAAGATGAAAAATACAAAACAGGGACAAAGCAAACACGGACCTCTACTTAATCTAATTAAAATGAAATCCTTCAAGCTCTCGTATTTGATAAGTCGCCTCCCAGCGACATATCAAATACGAGAGCGAGAAGGATCTCATTTTAATTAGATTGTACTAAAATTAAAGGTATAGGGTCAGGTGCCATGGAGGTGTGAGCATCCTCTCTGACCGGTCACACCCGCCGTGTGCTCTGTCTAGAAATCGGGAAAACGGAATAAGTTAGTATGAAAATTGTCAGTCAGCATTCGAACTTAGCGGAAGATTGTATTTGCTGACAAGGTCGTTGTATAGACCATAGAACTAACGAAATGATGACTTACATCAGGACTAAAGAAATAATTTTAAACTCAATCGTTTCACTATTTTATTTCATGCTCAAAAATATTTATTTCCGAACCAAAAAATCAACAAAAAGTCCACACTCGTTGAAAGGTCCTAACTCATTTATTATTTCATAAATTTAGCCCAGATGCCTTAGATATTTGAATAAAACCAAATATGCCAAAGCAAAGCAATGTATTTTAGACATGAATTTTTAATATGTGTATGTTCGATAGAATCTAATCCACAAAACATATTAGGTGAATATAATACAAAATATGGTTTATGTTAATTATTAATTGTTATCAAATCACAAGGATATTGTATTATACTTGCCAGAACTTTCATTACGTAATGTTTCTACCAAAAACAAAAACGAAAAACAATAAAAACTTAAACAAACGAAAAACAGAGAACTTAAAGCATAACACAAAAGAAATGACTTTTTAACATCAATTCTCTGTAAAGACCAAAAATACGTGGCCACGCACTATCATTGAATTGAAATTTATCGCTCTGACTTAAATGAGTGTTCCATTTGAAGGGTATCTGTAGGTATAATTTTGACAGTTCATACTCAGTTTCCATAGCAATGACATTGAAATATTTTGCTGATGGCCAAAATGACATATAAAGTACCATCATATGAATAACTGGTATGCTCCCTTAATGCATGAAGGTTTGACCATGACATTAATTTAATTTTATAGGCAAGTATTCAATGTACATGTACGCATAAATTGATTTCAGTGAAATGTACATAAAACAATACCATCGGTTTGTGTTTCATAGATTTAGCTCGTAAAATAGAGAAAACCACGCACATTAAAAAATTTCAATTTAATCTTAAACAACGAATATATGAATTAATTGTAAATCATATCCACAAAACACATAAGTTGATACACAATATTGTTTATGCTATTAATTGTTCATATGATTCATTAATTACCATCGTGTGCTTCTTGTGCAATTATACTTGTTTTATTTAACATGCCCAATTGTTATATAGGTTTGTTAGACGTATAACGTGTATATACTATATATTTCACATGTGAATCTTAAGTAAATCTTGTTTACCTTTACTTTCCGAATGATTATCCTTTTTGTCCGTAACATTAATAGCGAAGCTTAGAGTGATCTTCATATCTGAAGTCTGGCCTATTAAAATAAAAAGATCTTGGTGGCGAAAATTTATCATTCAATTTATAACTTCATAGGAACATTAACCAATAACAACCTTCACCTTTGTCTTTGCACCTGGTGTCCAGTAAGATGTCACATGGCTCATATTTTGTAGTCAAATTTCTTCTTAACATGCACTTTGTTGGTGGTAAGAAGACTGCAATAAAAACACCCTTTGGTTTATTTATATATGTTATCATAATGCACAATTACTATTCACAAGTATTAATTTTTTCAAATTTCTGCACAAGTATGATTTGCTTACGTTCAATGGATTTATTTACAAAATTTTCTGCTATGCACTTTCCTCCATTGGTAAAATTTAACACTGAAATTTGACTCCTGTTTCTCAATAGCGGTTGAATCATCTCTTAAAGAAAAAAAAAAGACATAGACCTTACTGGTGTTGATCTGTTCTCATAATATAATTTAAAATCGCAAATCCCTTTAACAGTTACATCACTAAAGTTTGGTAAATGCTTACCTGAACAATTTTTATCACCTTGTATGTCTTCTATCTGCAGTGTTACTTTGCCTGGTAAACGAAAGCAAAAAGGACTGATGAGTATTATGTTTTGGTACAAGGTGAAATAACAACTCAGATTGCTTTGTTACGTTAAGCTCGCCATGTCTTAGTTAAACAAAGAGACTCGTGACAAATAAGAAACACTGTTTCATCTTTTTTGGGAGTTGATTTTAATCAACTCTCCTATGCAGTCACTCAGACAAACCGAAAGTGAAACAGTGTTTGGACCTCAACACAAATCATCACCGCTGACAAGACTTAGTTCTTGAAAATAATTGATGAATTCGATGTAATGTATGCTAAAGCATTGTTTTTCAAGGAAACCTATTTATAAATACCTTGAAAATAGTCAGATTTTAGATGGTAGAACAATTTAGATATTTTTTGTAGTCGTATGTATTCCTACGCCAGAGTTCAATATAGTCTCGTTCAACTCGACGCTCGGCGGTCTCCGTAAATCCTTGTCGGATTTACGGTGTCAGCCGAGCGTTTGGTTGAACGAGACTATAGTTCAATATTGCTTGGATCCATATAATTTTCGAGAAATATTTCTATCACTGATACATAGTTTGATTGAATTAATTTTATCTTTAAATATTATTTAACATGATTCATATGGGAGTTTCTCGACATTGTTGTCGAAAAAATGTAAGAGTAAAAAAAGTCATTCAAATTAGAAACTACATGTACTTGTCATGAAAAATAACATATCATTGATTTTAAAATATTTAAACATCGACAAAATCAACTCCCTTCAGTTCTTCAGTACTTTGATTTAATAACTAGCTGATAACTTTAAGAAGAATTTCAAACTCTGTACTTCAGTCACAGGTACTTGTATTTGCGATTAGATTTATCCCATGGTATAATAACAAGCATATAATACACTACAGGATGAACATTTATTACAGAAACTAGTGCATGTGATCTCACTTGTATCAATAGTTACATTGAAATTTAGAAATGTTCAAGTTTATTTCTGTTAACTATTCTGAGCATTCATAATGCAAAAAACAAAACAAAACATAAAAAAACCTGAACATTTTGAGATTTATTCGTGCTTCCCTTTAATTCTCTCAACGCCAATGTATTCTTTAATTCATTTATATCTAAGTGAACACTTAAACAAATAAATGTTACAACAAAAAAGCATTGAAAAAAAATGTTTATGATATAAAAAGGTTAAGAATATTTGTTTTTACCCCAACTCATGACATATATCGCTTTTCCAATCCAAGTCTCTATCGAATCTGGATCGTCCTCAGAATAAGGTATTTTATTGAGTGATGCACAAACATTCATAGATTTGGCCCAGTTGAGGTCAATACAGTGAATCAATCCATAACAGAGCTCTTGTTAAAATATGAAAAAATAAAAGATGACTGATTAGTTACAAATGCTTAGTAATTAAAGTCTACTCCTTGTTTGTTTTTTTTAGTTTATTCAGCAAAAAAGTTAAAGAGGTAATGTCACGGTTTTGGTCAAAATTTTTTTTTTCGATTTTATGTTTAGAATGCTTCAGTAAGGCATATTTAATAGTCAAGAGAGACACAAGCTTAAAATTCTTTACAATGTAAAGAAAGCTTTAGCCATGTTTTTTTTTTTACATTTTAAATATTGAAGCGATCTAAAATGAATGTGGTGAACGTCAGGAATTAATTATTTATTCTCGAAAAAAACTAAATAGAAGACAGAAAAATCAGCATGAAAAAGATTGTTTAAACAACTGATATATTGAACATATGTAAACAAAACAGGACACGAGTCTTGTTTACATGATAAAGAATTGTGAGCCCTGTATCTTGCTTGTAACTTTATGCCTGACACTCAAATATCGGTTGATCAGTAGAAATGCAATTTCTAAATCATAAGGTAAATAATAATAATTGAAAAATAGAATTTGACTAAAATCGTTACCATGTCCCTTTAACACGATTGCATAATTAGATTATATTGAACATAATCAATCATATTTGATATTCGTTTTACATCTGTAAATAACTAATTAATTGTATTTATAATATTAATACTGAAAAAAGAAATTATCTCATATTGTAAATTTAATTTTTACTGTGTTGGTGTGAATACGAATTTCATTACTAGTACATTGTAAAATCAATACAAATAAAAACACAAAGGTTGTCCACCACCTTATATTGAATTAAAAATCAAACAAAATATATATTGTAAATTTGTATACCCCCGGAATTCTATCACCGTCATGCAGATAATATATACAAATAAAATTAATTGATTGTATTAAGTATGTCTGGAAAAAATTACTTACCAAGTGTGAGAAACAATGACAAGCTTTTATTTATCATGACTAAACTCGGAGATTAAAGATAAAACACTTCAACATCTCTGAGGAAATTGATGTAAAATAGGAATCGCAATGGATATTTTGCTGAATATTAACGTTTAAAATTTCCTGGTCGAACCGGTAAAATTTTTTGACAATGCGCGTATTTGCAGTTCTACATGCGATGTCAAATCAATGCACGGGAAAATTTTACTGTAAAGAGTGTGTCCCTACCTTAAGTTCATAGTTATCTGTCTATAAATTTTGTCAACATGCAGGATACGAGATAGATAATTATGTCAACATGCAGGATAAAACTGTCAACATGCAAAATGATAACGTTGATATGCAACAGAAATGTAATCAGATGATTCGTAAACAGTAATGTAAAATATCAATTATCGACCAAAGAATGATGAGAGAAGGGGCCTTCGGTAAATTAGCAAGAAATTAGATTTCGGAATTTCTTTTTTTATTTTTCGTGTACTTAGTCTTTGATATATGTGCTCTTATAGAATCCCCCCCCCCCCCGCCGTAAAAAAACCCACAATCACATAGATCAAAATCATTTATCATGGTAGGGGTACATTTAATTTTTGCAGACGTTTAACTCCGTCCCACATTTGAAAACTTTTAAAATACACGTCCAGCACATTTAGATACAATTTCTCTCCATTTGCTGGTCAATTTGTTTTGTCAAAATCTACCATATTTATATCGAAAGAAGAGAAATTGTTGTTGATTAAGTTGTTTGTTAAGAGAATTATGTTTTGTTCGGGCAAATTGGATTAGTTCGGTCAAAGAAGGAGATGCAGTTTCTTTCAATATCTGCCCTGAAATTCAAAAGTTGTTTAAATCTCACAAAATACACATACATAATCTTGGATATTTGTATGCATGAGGTTCCAAGTTATGCTTTTTTATCTTGTTTAAAAAAATAGTAATGACTTCAACAATTTGGCATTTCTAAGATTTGGTAAAAAATGGTGAAAATTGGCACATTTTCTCGTAGTTTTTTGAAGGGGAAAATGTGTCCGCAGCCGACGCCCACAACGAAATTAATATACGATGGTTGTTTAAAAAGTTCGCGGACAAAGTGAATTGCAGCAAAATTATTGTTTTCTTTGTAGGATGGCGTACGTTTTATTAAATAACTGTCAATTGAAAATAAGTATGCAAAAAATCATATAAATTGGATTTTTTTGTTGTTGAAAAGATACAGCAGTTATTACTTTGCATGAATAAGATTTACGGAGCACCATTTCATATTTCCACGACGTCAGGTGACGTCAAACAATTGAAAGTGAAACCTGTTACTCTTTTTCAAGGTAAATACATTTCAGTTCCACACACTTTTTCAGTCATTTAACTCATTTTTAAAATGCACGTTTATATTATTATTTTTTGTGTAACGTATTTTATGGCATATTGTAGATCATTTAAGTCTAAAAATCTCTGTCCACGCAATTTTGACTTTAGATGTAAGGGAAAACGCGAAATCCATAGGTGCCAAATCCAGGCTGTATGGGGGGCTGGGGTGCTACGAGAGCTCAAAATATCAGTTCTTCTATCTTTAAACGTTTGTGATTCTCAGTGTTAACCTTTGTTTAAAAAATAGCAGCATCTGAGAACCTTTTGGTCGCCATCGTAGAAATTCCTGCGTGTACACACCATTAAACGAAGGCCCGGTGCTCTAAGATGTCCGTTGACGTCAACGTTTTTGACTCATTTTTGAGCATTGTTCGTACAAATTCGGCGATAATAACGGTCATAATTTTTTTAATACAATTGAAACTTTCATTAAATGAACTTCATAAGTCACTTTCATGTCATATGAAATATCGTTTATTTTTCTGCGCTTAAACGGCACATTTTCTTAATAAGGACATAAACGTACAATATATAAAAACTTAAAAATTTGACATGCTCCGTGAAGCATATCTTATCAAAATAATCAAGCTGTATATTTTTTATGGTGCATTTAAAACATACAGATCTTTACATATTTCAGAGAAAATACGTCAAGTTTAATTCTGAAAAGTTTCGCTGGTATCATGCAAATAGTCCGCTCACAATCAAACTTTTCTAACAACCCTCAGGTGCGGATCCAGACATTTTCCCCGGGGGGGGGGGGGGGGGGGGTCCGACAGAGCCTACCAACATATTGATGCATTGTACAAGATACAACCTTATTTCAAGGAAATGTGGATGTCAGCCGCTAATTAAATATCAGCGTTTCCAGTTCTAGCCACGTGGAGGCCTCCACAATAAGAACCTTTTTATTTTTTTTTTTTTATTTTTTTTTTATTTTTATTTTATTTTTTATTTTTAATTAGTACATGTTTGATTGACAGTACTGAAATATGCCACACTGCCAGTGCCCTCAGAGCACCGGTGTAATGAAGAATAATGACCCCCGTAGAAAAATGACCGGGGGTCATTTTTCTACGTAGAATAATGACCCCTAGGTCATTATTCTACGTAGAAAAATGACCCCTTTGCCTGAAGAATAAATGTCATTTTCATAAAAATGAGCACACTCCACATGAAGAAAAGTGACCCCTGTAGAATAATGACCCCCTTAAAGATTAAAGTTTTTCAGTATATTTTTTATTATTTGTGAAATAGTCTTTACCGTATTGTAATTTTTACTGCTGCAGTTTACAGAAAGTAACAGAAATTATAATTCATATTCAAATAAACTTAAAGTAAAAGAAGGGGTATATCTTAGAAAATAAAAAAGATAAAAAATCTTATAACAAGATATTGACGTATTGCATTGGGATATGGTTGTCATCTTAACAATTACATTTACATATATCCGATAGGACCACTTCGACCTGTGTACATGTAACATATATGTTTACCAATACTGGCTATGCCTAATCATTATCTACTCCACACAAAATATAATGTCCGCCATATATAATGTGTACATAAGCACTTCCAGACTCCTGTCACTTACCAGCGACTGTTTACCGTGGACTAAACACAGTAACATTCTAATTTTATTATGCGACACTCATATGCATGGATCTGGAGGGGGAGAGAGGGTCTGACCCCCCCCCCCCCCCCGGAAAATTCAATATTCACAATTTCACGCAGTAAAAGGGGAGAGGGAGTCCTGACCCCATCCCCCCGGGTAATTTTATTTTATTAATTTTATGAAAATAAAATTTCCAAAATATGCCTCGGAACCCTTTAAACGATGGAGAACTCCACAATTATAAAACATAGGTAATCACAGATTACAAAGCTCACCGAGACGAGGCATCACCTTTATGAGGCATCACCTTTATGAGACCACCTTTATCATATATTATATGAAAACCATCCTTTATGATCTTGGATATTCATGGATTCTGTTTTGAAACAATATCGTATATCATCTGTTAAAAATTGTATGATAATTATATGTTCATATGATAATCAATACAATGATATAAAATTAAAATTGCATCCTATCATACCTACAATACATGTCATATAATACCATAAAATACCGTAAAAAATTGTGAGATATGATATTGTAACGTATGATATGACATTGTATTGTGTTATACATTATTATATTTGATCAAACAATACAATATCATAAAACAAAATACAATATAGTTTTATATGAAACAATATCATACTGCAATAATACATCAAAACATTGAAACATATGATGTTATATTGTATAATTAAACATTGAAGCATTATTTTTTGAAAGATGTGGTCTCATAACTGCAACGGTGTGTGCATACAAATTGTATAACGCGCGCTAGCGCGTTATGAAAATTTGTTTGCACTCATATCTACAATTTCATGTTTTATAATTCTATATTACAGAAACTAATATCATATTATACAATACTGTATGATACAATATAATAGAATATACAATATTATATCATAGGATGCAATGTTAAATATTGCAATATCATATGTAATAGTATCATTGGATTAAATAATCAATAAATAATACAATATAATATAATATTATACAATATTGTACCATAATATTCAATACTATACATAACAATATCATGATACAATATCATATTATAAAATAAAAAAAAATGATTCAATATTTTATCGTATCATATTACGTTTTACAGTATAACATATGGTATTATATTGTATCCTATTAAACAATAGTGTTTCATATCATACAATACTATATCAGGAATCATGTTACATCATTTAACAACAGCCACATCTATCTATCAAGCAGGTTTGAGTGAGGTAGGAGATTTTTTTACCATCCTTGATGATGGAGATCAGGCTCTGCATCTGAAGCAACCTAAACTCTGCGTTTCATTTATAAAATAGTTAAATCAACTATGCAAGCTATCATCTATAAAACATGTGACCTGTTCAAAAAACCTAAACCTCATCAAGAATCATAAACCTATAGCTCAGATTCAGCTTTCAAGCATGTCAGGTGCATCAGTATCATAAGACGCACCATCCATGCAAATTAGGTGAAGTTAGGACCAGTAATAACTAAGATATCATCATCAGAGGGCACCAGCAATTAAAACCTTAACCTCCTCCAGCATCCGAAACCTGTGGCTCAAATTCAGCATTCAAGCCTGTTAGGTGCATCAGTATTATAAGACGCACCATCCATACAAGTTTATAAAGTTAGGACCAGGAGTAACTAAGAACTAGAGCAGAGCTCGTGGCAAAGCCACGAGTAGGTCTTCCGTTGTTGCTGCGGGTTGAAAATATATGTGATATGGTGTCAAACGACTATAATGACTAAACTTTCAGTTCTGCTTTTGTTATAAAAACGTGTTGTGATTGAAAGCCTGTATATAAAACATGTTTTGAAAAGAAAGGAAGAAAATGCTGTATGAAAACTATTTGTCGAACACAGTTTGTGTAATCATTTCAAAAATTCTTTAAAAAATGAGACATCATGTTAAATGGCGAGTTAAATTTTCAAAGGGTAGCAAGCATTGTTATAAACAGTATGTACTCATGACTCATGTCAGGAATTGTATTTTTCTTTTAAAACCGAACACGCCTACAAAACACGTAACCTTTTCTCTAAGATAACTCCTTTATTCAAATCTTTCTAAATTTTTGAAGACTATATGCAAGTTTAGAAGTGTTACGTGCGGACAAACTTTAGTAATTAGTCAAAATTGATGGCATCTCTGAACTTTTCTATAGGGAAATGTGTGTCGTCTGATATCATTTAATGATACGAGTAAACTTGGACATTCAAAATAATATGCAAAAGCGAGCTTCTAAATTTTACACCAGATGGTTCTGTTTCATAAAGACACCGCTATGTAACTATGTAACGTAATGTAATTAAATAACCTTATTTACAGAATGAATAGCACCTCTCTCGACGATGTAATGATATGCAAAATCCTTATTTTTATGTCAGTGGGTTGATTTATAAAATTGAAAAAAAAACTTCAATTGCGCTTCTGGAATTCTGGGAAGGAATTAGACAGTCCGTGTTAGAGAAATTCGAAGAAGTTATGAAACTGGTCAGTTTCTAGATCAAACTGCGCATTGATGTATTAAAAAACTATTATGTGTATCGTCTTGTAGCCACGGTCCGGAATCCGTATGTGCAGTCATACATTGTATGTATATCGATACACCTTTACCTCCTCACCTACATCCATACAAATGAGGGTGCAACCTTCATATACACATGCATAGTATTATAGTTCTGGAAACTATTTATCTTGTATTTTAATATATTGGGTATTCATTGTTCACCTAAAATTATTATTCCACTGGCTGTAGCTAACCTTGTAAGTAAATTAAGTTGCATTACAACCTCATAATACACAACTTCAATTAATTTTTTTTATCAATTTTCATACAATTAGCAATAAATAAAATCCCCAATAACGCACTTAAATGTAACTTTGAGAAGTGCATATATTTTTTGGAGGCAGATATGTCGCTATATTATAGTCTGCAAGTCAAGTGAACAATTATGGTCTTTCAAAGAAATAATAAATCTGTCGACACTTGCAGTACTTTGATGATTTCGATGGCGATCGACTGCATTGCATAATGTAGTCGTATTTTTTAAAGAACAAAATTTCCTTTGACTTCCAACTTTCAATTATAATATATTATGAATTATTCTGTTGATAACTATAGAAGTTTAGTGTGTTTAACGGGTTAATTTATTAGCCACACTCTCAGGTAACGATTCCACATCTTTAATGTAAAGATGATTGACTTCGAATAATAGTCTTATTGTTAATAAAAGCACCTTCCAACTGTTACTCAATTACATATGTTTTGAGTTGTGTGTGCTAAAGCGACACAAGATTTAAGGTCGCACGTGGCGATTGAATTAACACAGACTGACAGAATAAACAATCGGGTGGGAAAGTGAAACACGTTGAATAGAAAATGTTACACATAAGAAGAAGTCACCAAAAATGATTTTCGACAGATCTGGATATCTTTCGCCAATCTAAAAAAAATCCAGCGCGAGCACTTGTTAGCGGGGCGGGAGGAGGGGGTGGGGACGCAGCAATGAATTCGCTTCCACACTCAAACGAACAACCATGTATTAGAAAAACTACAGAGTGATTGATATGGGACCGATAGAATCTAATCTTCAGTTGTTTAAAACTCATGTGAATATTCTTTCAAATAATCAGCAAATGCCTCAATTCAGGGCAATTCAGGAGATTCTTTTATCGTGCTAGCACCTACCGCAAACATGTAACATGGCACTTTGATTATAATTTGAGTTGATTTTTAAACTACCTTGTACGCTATAGTATAATTAAATCAATGCTCAATCAGCTGTACAAGCAAAATAAATTTATCTTTTCATCTTAATCCTATATAATAGTTGAAAATATAATAAGTATAGTTCTGTCCGTGCAAAATATGAAACATGAACGCGTAATAAGGTACATGTAGAAGAACACGAGCCGACTGCGGATCACTTGTCCACTCGCGCTATATCTCCTCGGCCATGTGCGAGGGATGATCATCATTTAATATTGGGGTAGGGGGGGGGAGGGTTAATTTTTTTTAGATATACAAACCAGCCATTAATTTATGTCTGACAATGTTTCCGATTTGGAGTAATATCGTTCATTAATTTTCATTTTCACTCAAATGTTTAATTAAATAAATACAAGATGGACAAACTTTTATAACATAACATTAAAACAGTTCTTGTGTTTACGGCTATATAAACTCAAACACATTCTTCTTCATCTAAGTGTGCGTCGCGGTGTGCGAATCTTGTGTATTAGATAACCGCTTACCGCTAGGTAGTGCAGCCGTGGCTCATCTCCTCGGCCGTTGACGAAGGATAAGATTACGTAAAGGTTCAACGCACAGACACGCACAGCTCAGAACCCAGGACGATTTGAAAAGTTTGCAGTATAATGACCATATTTTATCAAATAAAAGTTCTTTATTTTAAACTTAAAACCCACAATTGATCTATGTCTAATATTGCTTTAGATTGAGAATGACATTGCTTTTATTAATTAACTGAACAATTTCTTAATTGACACCGAATCGTTTGGTCGATAAACTTTTATGTGTAATCAAAACTAAAACAATTCTTGAGTTGGCGGCTAAATAAACTCGTATATGAGAGACGCAACTCTCGTGTATTAGATATCCGCTGACCGCTAGGTAGCCCAGCCGCGACCATGGTGACCGATTTTCTCGGCCGCGAGCGAGGGAGAGTTTCGTTAACTTGGCCAAATTGCCGCGAGTACTGGTCAACACGTATTACTATGCAATACCCGAACACAAAAACAGTTTTATGAGATCAATAAAGTCACAAACAACATTTTTTGCAGCGACGCCCATATCGAAAAAATTACCGTTTTAGAGTTATGAAGCAAAGACTTTAAAGGGATCTAGACCCCTCATTTTAGGGGCTAGCTCCTTTTTTATGGTATCAAATGAAAGCTCTTAATATTCTGCACAACTTTTGTTCTATATGTGTCTAGAAAAAATTTACAACTAAAAAGTTATCGAGCAAAGATATAAGCAAAATTTAACATTTTTTGAAACATTAATTTCGATGTAATTTTTTAAGAAGTATACGTGGGTTAATCAAACATGTAAAACTAAGAGAACAACGTTCAAGATGTCTACATTAAGGATTTGTAAATTAAAACTACTTGCTACGGATCAACTCGGAGCCTTTGCAGGTACACGAGACCCACTAAAAAAATATTCAAAGGGGAATAACTCAAAACCGGAAGTAGCGATTTCAAATTTTTTTGTGCTATAGTAAGCTATTGTCATTGCCAATAAACCCTGAAAATTTGAATAAAATCTAATGACAAACAAGCGAGATATTACAGTTTAAAGAAACGTCTAGAAGAAAAAGAAGAAGAACTAGAGCAAAGCTCGTTGCAAAGCAACGAGTGGGTCTTCCGTTAATGTCGGAAGTAAAGCTGGAAGTTCCTGTAAGAAGCAGAGGTCTTAAACCAACAACAAGAGTAACTATAATAAAAAGTCGAATTATTCCTAGTACGACTTAACAAAATCCGAATGATTTAAAGTACGATTTAACAAAAACTTTTCCGATTTCAAGTACGACTTAACAAAAAAAATCCGAATGTGTTCAAGGAAGACTTTACAATATTTTTTGGTACGAATTAATTTTATTTTGAACATTACGCTACTTTTTAAACCAAGCACGCGGAACTAAAATTTCCGGAAAAATCAATTTTTAAACCCCGATATCTCTGTAATGCATAGTCCGATTTTAAAACGGCTTTCGGTGTTAGATTCAGCTTAATAAGCTCTACAAAACGCATATTCGTTTTTGATTTGATCAGAAAATTCATTTTTTTCGAAAAATTTGCAAAGCAACGAGTTGGCCTTCCGTTAATGTCCAAAGTAAAGCTAGAAGTACCTGTTAAAAGCAGAGTTCCTAAACCAATAGCAAGAGTAACTAAAAAATGAGAAAAAATTCGAATAATTCTTGGTACGACTTAACGAAATCCGAATGATTTTAAGTACGACTTAATTTAAACCTTTTCGATTTCAAGAACGTCTCAACAAAAAAATCCAAATGTGTTCAAGTATGGCTTAACAATTATTTGTGGTACAAGTTAATTTTACATTTAACTGTGTGCTATTTTTTAAACCAAGAACGCGGAATCAAAATTTCCGGGATAATCAAATTTTAAACCCCAATTTCTCTGTAGTGTATCGTCCGATTTTAAAACGAATTTCTACGTTTGTTTTTGCTTCATGATTAATATCAAATTATCGCTTAAAAAGAGTTATTATAAAAAGACTTAGAAGCCCTTTTAGCCCCTAATTTGAAGGGCCAGTCCTTTTTTCTTGATATCAAATAAAAGGTCTTGCTAATATAAACATATTTTGTTCTACAAGTGTTCACGAATTGTAAACCGTTCTCGAGATATCTAAACAACTGTGTTTTAGGGGCCGACCCTTTAACCCCTTACCGGGGCCACTAACAACAAAAGTTTTGGTATCATTTTGTTAAGAACATTATTTTGAACAATTTTTGTTCTACATTGCTTATCAAAATATTTCTCTTTTTCAAGATATAAATGATAATAGGTTTAAACTTCTGGCCCCTTGAAACCCCTAATTACGTAACATATGACGTAGGTATGGTACTGTAAAGATAAACAGCTGTACAGTGAACATTTTTGCTTCTATGATTAATAACAAATTATTGTTCAGTGGAGAGTTATTGTAAGAAGACTTTACAGCCTTCTTGGTCCCAAATTTGAGGGGCAAGCCCTTTTTTCTTATAATCAAATTAAAGGTCTTGCAAATATAAACATATTTTGTTCAACCACTGTTTACAAAGTGTTAACCGTTCTCGAGATATCTGTACAAATGTTTTTTTAGGGCCGACCCTTTAACTCCTAAATCGGGCCATCAACAAAAAAAATTAAGGTGGCATATTGTACATAACATCATTTTGAGCAACTTTTGTTCTACATTGCTTTTCAAAATAGTTCTCCTTTTTCCAATATAAATGATCAAAGTTTCGAACTTCTGGCTCCTTTAAACCCCTAATTACGTAACACATAACTTAGGTATGGTACTGTATAGATAAACAGCTCTACAATAAACATTTTTGCTTCTATAATTGATAACAAACTATTGTTCAGTAAAGAGGTATTATAAGAAGACTTTAGAGCCCTCTTGGCCCCTAATTTGAGGGGACAGCCCCTTTTTCTTGATATCAAGTTATAGGTCTTGCAAATATAAACATCTTTTGCATTACATGTTTTAACAAAATATGTATACATAAAAAGTTAATACAAAAAATATTCTAAAATTTTGTGGAAAATTTTAGTGCTAATTTTCAGGTTCGGGCGAGCTTCAAGGCCTTCAGCAATTTTCATTAACGGAAGTAAGGGGGTACATCTACAAACATTCATCTACAATCCCTGTAAATTTCAAGCTTTTGTCTTAATTAGTTTCGGAGGAGATTCTTGGACAAAATGACCCTTAAAAATTTATAAAATCGTCAATATCTGAAACCGGAAGTGACTTCATCATATGAAAATATAACAATATGTAGCGCTGTTGATGCTCTATAAGTCCTGAAAATTTCGTGGAAATCGGTTGAATAGTTTGTGAGATATACGCCACCAAAAAAGTCAGAGGAAGAATAATAATAATGAAAAAGAATCCGAAGAAAAACAATAGGGTCTTCCGTTGGAAACGGAAGACCCTAAAAATAATAATGAAGAATTTCCAACAGAATCAGTACAAGGTCTTCCGTTGGAAACGGAAGACCTTAATTAATCATCAGAGGGCACCTGCAACAAAAACTTTAACCAGCTCTAAAAACCTTAACCTCCTCTAGCAACCGAAACCTATAGCTCAGATTCAGCACTCAAGGCCGTCTGGTGCATCAGTATCATAAGTCACACCATCCATGCAAGTTTGGTGAAGTACGGACTAGCAGTAACTTAGATACTGCTATCAAAGGGAACCTGCAACAAAAACTTTAACCTGCTTCGAAAATCTTAACCTCCTCCAGCATCTGAAAGTTAAGAACCAGATTCAGTAGGTCCAGATGCATCATCCATGCAAGTTTGGTGAAGATAGGACAAGTAATAGCTTAGATACAGGATCTGCAACACAAACTTTAACCAGATCCGGACACCGACGCCGACGCCGGGAGTATGGCATAAGCCCCTCTTGACTTCGTCTCGGTGAACTAAAAAGGCAAAGGTGCGAAGATTTGAAAGCGAAAGTGCGAAGTTGCGAAGGCGAAGGAGCGATAGTAGTATCACTTCTTCGCCTTGCAACTTAGCACTTTTGTCTTCGCATCTTCGCGCTTCGCCGTCGCATATTCTATATTCTTCATATTGTTCATGAATTATACTTGCATTGAGGATTTCCACTATTACAAACTGCTGGGTTTGCAAGTGCATCACCTAGAATTAATGATGAAACCAAAATTATGAAACGTTTACTCCACTGTTAGGCATTATAACCAAGCTGAAGTTAGTAGGCACTGACAGAAGCCAATACGCCAGTAGTGGTGAACTACCAATAAGGAAAATCGTCAAAGTACTAAGAGTACTCGTACAGAAAATATATTTTACTTTATCATCGGCATACTTTAGTAAGTTTAGTTAATATCAAGATGATTAAAGCATCAATAGTTCGATGAGCATTGGTAACTTTGGATACAATAAAGATCGTGTGATCAAAATCAAGGGGGGTATAAACCCTTAACATGGACCCTAACCTCTTATCAACGCGTTTAGAAAGGATCTTTTCTTATTATAATCGATCAGTGTTTATTATCTATTAAGATTTACTATAGTCAGGTACTCTTCACACATTTGCTCTAAAAGAAGAAAGTCTACTCATGATCACAAATACAACACTACAACAAATGTTAAGAATTATGATGTTCATGTAATACGTAGAAGAAAACAAAACTAACGCAAAATGATTTTTTAAAAATCACTTTCCCCAAGAAATGCAAATAAGAAGTATTCATATTCCTACGTTACCTGCCCCCTTAGTCTTTTTCCATAAAGATATATACATGTATCATTCTTCGATTGACAATTCATTTACCAATGAATATTGCTTAATATATTGTTACAACAATTATTCTTTCAAGATTATTGTTCGTTAATTATCACACAATATCCTCATTGTGTATGATTTTTTCTTTATTTGCGTCATTTACCGACGAGAGAAGTGACAGTTAAACAGTTTGAACAGTTAAAACAATCAATTTGTGGCAATGTGAGAGTGTTTTGTGTGTGCTTGCTACGGATATGAAAAACTATATACAGCGATTTATTTACAAGTTCAGTGTTATAACTTCAAAATCAGTTGAACAGAGTAAAAAAAAATTAAGTAATTTAAAAGTCATATCTTGGATACGGAGTAACCAATTTCTATTCATGTTTACGGGGGGGGGGGGGTCATTTTTCTATGGGGGTCATTTTTCTTCAAGTTTGACATGAAGAAAAATAGCCCCTGAGTCTTTTTTCTTCAGAAAAATCCAATTATTCTTCAGCTAGGGGGGTCATTATTCTACGTCGAAAAATGAACCCCGGTCATTATTCTACGGGGGTCATTATTCTTCATTACACCGGCTTTAGCGGCATTCTGTTTTCAAAATCGTTGAATTACAACAGACTTATGATCTCGAAAGACCAGAAAGTAAGTATAACTGTTAAGGGTGAAAAAAGAGGGTAATTTTATGGCTGCCACACAAGCACTTACATGTAACGCCTGCTACAGTGGATATAAGTTCTTTGTGGCCAGTTTGGATGAACATGCAACTGCATACAAATTACTGTACGAACAGTAGTTAAAATCTTTCAAACCGACTTATCGGATCTAGTAGTTCAAGATGCAGGACTTGAACATTCTTCTTTTGTTTTGCATCACAAATTCTTGGCAGATTTCACTGGCATTGATAGTTCTTGCATGATGTAAGTGCATGAGGGCTAGTAACGACAATCTGTCCTCATTCATTGTACTTCGCATATAGCTTTAAATGCGACGAAGCCCAGAAAATGAGCGCTCGACCTCACAAGAGGTGACAAGTAAGGTGCAACCAATGTCCCACATTTGAAAACTTTTAAAATACACGTCCAGCACATTTAGATACAATTTTTCTCCATCTGCTGGTAAATTTGTTTTGTCAAAATCTACCATGATATTTATATCAAAAGAAGAGAAATTGTCGTTGATTAAGTTGTTTGTTAAGAGAATTATGTTTTGTTCGGGCAAATTGGATTAGTTCGGTCAAAGAAGGAGATGCAGTTTCTTTTAATATCTGCCCTGAAATTCAAAAGTTGTTTAAATCTCATAAAATACACATACATAATCTTGAATATTTGTATGCATGAGGTACCAAGTTATGCTTTTTTATCTTGTTTAAAAAAAATAGTTATGACTTCAACAATTTGGCATTTCTAAGATTTGGTAAAAAATTGTGAAAATTGGCACATTTTCTCGTAGTTTTTTGAAGGGGAAAATGTGTCCGCAGCCGACGCCCACAACGAAATTAATATACGATGGTTGTTTAAAAAGTTCGCGGACAAAGTGAATTGCAGCAAAATTATTGTTTTCTTTGTAGGATGGCGTACGTTTTATTAAATGACTGTCAATTGAAAATAAGTATGCAAGATACAGCAGTTATTACTTTGCATGAATAAGATTTACGGAGCACCATTTCATATTTCCACGACGTCAGGTGACGTCAAACAATTGAAAGTAAAACCTGTTACTCTCTTTCAAGGTAAATACATTTCAGTTCCACACACTTTTTCAGTCATTTAACTCATTTTTGAAATGCACGTTTATATTATTATTTCTCAAGTTTTTGTGTAATGTATTTTATGGCATATTGTAGATCATTTAAGTCTAAAAATCTCTGTCCACGCAATTTCGACTTTAGATTTAAGGGAAAACGCGAAATCCATAGGTGCCAAATCCAGGCTGTATGGGGGGCTGGGGTGCTACGAGAGCTCAAAATATCAGTTCTTCTATCTTTAAACGTTTGTGATTCTCAGTGTTAACCTTTGTTAAAAAAAATAGCAGCATCTGAGAACCTTTTGGTCGCCATCGTAGAAATTCCTGCGTGCACACGCCATTAAACGAAGGCCCGGTGCTCCGTTGACGTCAACGTTTTTGACTCATTTTTGAGCATTGTTCGTACAAATTCGGCGATAATAACGGTCATAATTTTTTTAATACAATTAAAACTTTTAGAAAATGAACTTCATAAGTCACTTTCATGTCATATGAAATATCGTTTATTTTTCTGCGCTTAAACGGTACATTTTCTTAATAAGGACATAAGCGTACAAAATATAAAAACGTAAAAATTTGACATGCTCCGTGAAGCATATCTTATTAAAATAATCAAGCTGTATATTTTTATGGTGCATTTAAAACATACATATCTTTACATAGTTCAGAGAAAATACGTGAAGTTTAATTCTGAAAAGTTTCGCTGGTATCATGAAAATAGCTATAGGCCGCTCACAATAGAACTTTTCTAACAACCCTCGTATTTTATGTGATAAAGTATTAATGTGAGTTTCATCTTGGGCGACAGCTGCGGATATAGTTTTCTATTAAAAAAACCCACAAAAGAATTGCTTATGCTCAGTCTTATGAAAATTACGGGAAAATGCACTGTTTATGACGTCATAATTAACCTTGTGAAAGTCTAATCAGACGCGTGTTCAACATCGCGATCAATTTTAAAAACAATTTAGCCTATAGATTCGTATTTTATGGGTATTCTTGAGTAAATAAACATTAGATTTCAATATTTTGTGATATTTTTCAATATCACTCTAAAACAGGTCAATATATGACTGAAACTGTACCTAGTTTTTTTTTATAAAAGACAGTATTTCTGACGAGTGAGTTAAACTATCTGATTAGGGAATTATGTAGATGAAAGGGGGGGGGGGTGATCAAACAACCCTTTTTAGAATGTCGTTTTTCCTTTAAATGAAATTCAAATTGCTCTGTGCACATGAATGATATATTGGTCACTGATCTTAAACAATATTATATGACAAATTTTGTCGTCAGAATATATGCTGAATTCTTAAAACCGATCACGATTTTGCAAGTCCTTAAAAAGGTGGGAATTAGATGTTTTTCTATACATCTATACCTACGTGGGTCTAGAAGGCTGGGGGAGGGGGGGTCAAACCCATCCTGGCAAACAAAATTACCTCTTAGACCCCCCTCTCTTCCTGAAATCATTTTCTAGACCTGCGCATGATCTCATTAACTTATTAAGACTTTTACATTGTGTTTCTCTCTCTCTCTCTCTCTCTCTCTCTCTCTCTCTCTCTCTCTCTCTCTCTCTCTTTCTCTCTCTCTCTCTCTGTTTTACCAATTAACTTAAATTTATACATATCCTAATTCTAAACAAATAACCTTTATGTTCGAACATATAGTTAATTTGTCTACCAAAATACTCTATTCGCCCGATAAAAAGCTAATTTGTCAAATAAAAACTTAATTAATCCGAACAAATCCTAATGCGTCTGAACAAATTGCTAAGTCGATTCGTCCGAACAAATAAGATTGATCTTTTATCTGGTACTTCTACTCTGCCGTGTGTACGGGATAGATTTACTCAAAAATGAAAATCTTTTACTCGGGAAGTACCCTCTGGAAATATGATCTTTTTAAACGGACTTGGACACAATTTGACTTAAAATTTTCAAATTTTATTTTTCCATTTTAAATTTTTATACTGATAAATAGTGAACTTTATAATGCTATGTCAAAATTTGAAACTCAAATATCAAGTCATAAGCAAGATACAGAGTTTATATTTCTTTGTTTTTTAAACAAAACCCGACTATTGTCATTTTTTACATCGTTGTATTGGTATAAATTTCAATCAAATGTAACTTTCTTTCGTTGATAATAGTATTTAAGAAGATATTGAATTAGTTTAAATTGTTTTTACATGTCATTTTGTTTAAGAAGTAGTAATTCTCTACATTACCATATTTTGTAAACAACTACAAGACTCGAGCTTTGTTTACAAAACAATCAATTCTTACCTTTGTATCTCGCTTGTAACTTGACGTTAACATTTAATATTTTGGTCAATCATTTAGAATGCACCAATAAACCATTTTATATATAAAAAATAAAATATTTTTTTAAATCTCAAATCGTGTCCAAGTCCCTTTAAATGAATAAATCTTCATCTTTCCCTAACCACCATGCAATAAACGTATGAAATTAGGCAACTTGCTAAATTTACATTCATTGGATACCATTTTGTGGTTACTGCGAGACGAAGTATGGGGAAACTTATCCTATACCGACGGCCTCGGCGCCGGCATCCGGAGCAGGTTTAAGTTTTTTGGAGCAGATCCTTTATCTAAGGTATAACTTGTCGTATCTTAACCAAACAAGATAGTGCATCCGAACAAAGTTATAGGCTGAACGACTTGGATGCCGAATCAAATTTTAGATGCTGGATGAGATTAAGGTTTTTGGGTCAGGTAAAATATTTTGAAGCATGTACCTTTTTATGGTTGCATATAATGAAGTTTCTAGTATCACTAGGCATAACACAAAAAATTTATAGATGATGAATCTTGTGAAACATATACACATGCCAGGCTTGTTGCTACCAAACTTTTCAGCCTTTTAACCAATGATTTTATCAAAGATTTTCATTATAATTGCTATGTGAAAATCCGACACCATTGTGCTGATTCGAATAAACTAGAATCTACACAATCAGAGGATGGTTCTACACAGTGGTTCTGAAATCAAATATGTAAAATGTAGCTGGTCGGACAAACTTTTTTCAGCTCAAATGAGCTAAAAAGGAATTATTTCTATTATATTATTTGGATATTGAACTACTTTTTTATCTGTCAGTGCCAGTTTACATGATCTGTTTAATTAAAACTCCCGCGCCTACAAACTCTGTTTGACAACAAAATTTTTTCAAAATATGCCACAGAAATGAAAACACGAAATCGATGTAACTATAACGCAAACATTATTTTCGTTTTTAATCAAAATTTTGTTTATTCAATATAACTTGTGTTAAAAATTATCGACATCAATAAAGATCTTTTCAAAAAATGTACAATCAAAGTTTCTGCTCAGGATAAACACCACCTGAGATTATAAATATGATTACAAGTATTTCTGTGAATACTTTTTGCATTTAATATTTCGTCTATATAAAAATTTATATCAATATTTTACACAATATTCATAACATTCGATATATAAATATGATGGTTTACGAAGTGTTAATGACACTAGCAATAAAACAGTTTTTAGATATATCAAATGTGCAACTGCAGCTGCAAACAAGGTGTTATTAAAGTTACTATACTTTATTTATCCAGAATCTAGGAAATTAAACACTCAGATATAAAATGCATGGATTTTTCTCTACTTAATTATGGTTGTTACCTAAACAAATCATATCCTGATTTTATTGGTTAATTTGTTGACCATCCAGCCTCCTATTTTCAATTTATTTAAAAATACTTAAAAAGAACAAAGTTCTTAAAATGTACATGGAAAAAGAAGGAATTATGGAAAGTACTGAAAGGATACGAATAAAAATATAAACAAGAACCCAGTAGGCTTTAACTGTCATTTGAGTGACTCAGGTGACCTAAAAACCAATACACTAATTGTTCTCGAACAATTAGAAGCTTCTCAACTTTAGTTATTATACTGTATGTTCAAAAAGATTTGTTTCAATAGAAGTGATGAAAATCTTTTTTAGCGTTACTTCATGAAAAGATTAAGTCAAATTAAGTCAAAAGATTTAGAAAAAAACCTGATCTTTGCCGTTGACTTTCATGATATTTTGATTGGCCAAAGTCGATGTTTTATTTTCGAATAGTCTGATGTCTACACAATGTATGGTTCAAAAGTTGCATGCAAGTATTTTAACAAAACTAGGAAACTTTTATGTGTAATAACTGCTAAAAGGCGTTGGTGTGAATAGATTTCAAGATCAATTAGTAAACTTAATACATTGGTAAAGGTTTGACGTCCCTACCTTTAATGATTTAAGAAGAGTAGCGATAACGTATATTTTGTATAATAGGGGCAATCAAAACAAGTTCAAAGTGGTGCTGAGGGACTATATTTTGAAATTTCTTAAAAAGCCCAACTACAACCATGAACAATTTTTCCTATACAAATATAAACAAAAGAGATAAGTGAACGCATATATACAAAGATATTTGGATGACTTTAAACCTTTATGTTATTTTGATTGGCCAAAGCAGACGCTTCCAACCCAAGTGGTCGGATATTTTTTCGACATATGGTAAAAAGGGTGCACGTGTTCTTAAGGCTCTATAAAACTTTCAGAGGCAATAACTACAAGAATGAGACATCAAATCCTTTTGGTTTGAATAGTTGGGGCCTTCTCTAAGTGAACTTAAGACATAAGTAAAAGTTTCAAGTTTCTATGGCTAATAGTTTCAGAGAAGTAGCGATAAGAATTATTTCCATCCAAAAGGCCATTGACTGCGTAGGTTCCTGGAATTTTCAGACAAAGGGTCATTTGGTGTCATAACTTTTGATCGCTAATCAGGTAAAGAAAAAAGGTCCCGATATATCTAGTAATAAGAAAGCGGTCTTTCCACCTCATTATTTTTTATGTTTAAAACATTTTTGTTTCGATAGAATTGCATCGTGAATTGCTTTTCTGGTATTACTTCATGAAAAATGATTTAGTATGTTTTTTTATTTGTTTAACTTCGATGTTATTGTGATTAGCCAAGGTAATTTTTTTTTACATTTTCAAGCAGTTCCATGTCTCTACGATGCATGGTTATAATAATTAGTGTTTTAAACTCAATTATGAAACTTTCAGGGGCAATAGCTGCTTTAAATGAATGGTCCAAAAGATCCTTAAAGTTAATTTAAGATATTAGTACAAGTTTCAAGTCTCTATCTCTAACAGTTCAAGAGGAGTAACGATAACAGTTACTTTGTACAATATAGTTAATTCTCTATACACTGTCACTATTTAAAAATGAGGGCTAAGGGGCTATATATTTAAAAGTCTTTTAAAAAGGTTCTACTATATCCATGGAATTTATTTTCCCTACTACCCTAAACAAAAACTAATAAATAGACATATTTTCAAATGACATAGACCTTTGATCTTTGCTAATCTGATTGACAAAGGTAGACGCTTCCAACCCAAGTGGTCCGAAGTCCACGTATAATAAGAAACGTGTGTTATTTAAAAAACCTAAGACACTTTCAATGGCAATAGCTACTAGGAGGGGGTCTCGGATCCTTTGCGTGCGAATAGATTGAAAAAGGCGCTAAGTGAACTCAAAACATTGGTGAAAGTGTAACGTCTCTATCGCTAATAATTTCAGATGAAGAACATGCATTTCCATAACCAAGGGCAATAACTGTGTATATCCTGAAAGTTTTCAGGCATCTCATATCTCTAATAATGAAAAAGCATAAAATTTCCTATCAGTATCTTTCTTAAAACTCTGTTATTATGTATGTATAATGAGTACTCGTACTTTATGCGTTGTGTACGTTGTATAATTTTTAAAAATCGAATAAAATTAGTCTACGCGCAGATAAAAAAAATTAAGTGTTATCATTGCCATGATATTTTTAGAGTGACTATTAGATGGTATTACGTATATATTTTGTTAATGTTTATTTTTAAAACAATGCAAAATATGCAAATCAATTTTTGTATTTTCCTATAAATAAATACCGGACTATAGAATTGCATCGAAATGTACTCTTATGACTTATAGTTTAGGGTATTTGAGAATCACTTTGAGTTTTGAAAGAAAGAAATGAATAGACTTCTTTATAATATTTTGAATTCTAACAACATTTTTGACATTAAGTTTCTTTTAGTGTTCGCACAGATACACCGTTTTGTTAGATGTTATCAGTCGAATCAAGTATTTCAATCTTCTTGAATTTCTAAAACACAGTTTTGAATACTAAATGTGTTGAACAAATATTTCTATTGAAAAGACATACTTTTTAAAAGAAAAGACAAT
This sequence comes from Magallana gigas, assembly GCF_963853765.1. Taxonomy (NCBI): domain Eukaryota; kingdom Metazoa; phylum Mollusca; class Bivalvia; order Ostreida; family Ostreidae; genus Magallana; species Magallana gigas. Next base: position 55,294,762 of record NC_088855.1, on the reverse strand, counting down.
AAATGTATGATAAGGAAATACATATCATCTGACAAACAAAAACTGGTTTGATGTATGTACAACACGCACGCACGCACACACGCACACTGAAAATAATACTTTTGTTCATGTTGGAAATATAACAAAATGGGACAAATACATATTATTTGTCAACAATCATTTTTATAATGGCTGCTCTGTTTTATCATTGACTTTGATGGAAATTTAGGCACCTTCTTTCTTCAAGAGTATTTTCTTATTTTAGATAAATATAAAGCAATACACGAACCAATGTTTGGAAGAACACTCAGTTCAAAAATACATCATTTAAGCTTGGATGAACATAATGATTTTCAACATCAATATCATACACAGTTGCCATTAGGAATATCCAAACTTTGACATCTCTGGAAAGATAGAAAAATAAAATCAAAATTGATTAAATGATGGGCTATTATGTTTTGATGAGGGATTAGAGATTGTTATTATCATAGTAACAAAATTATTTTCAAAATGCCTTGGCTATAATAAATAAATACGACACTTTCGATAAAATAGACCCATGCAACAACCTGAAATGGCTTAGAAGAAGGCAGATAAAATATAAACCAAGACAGGTAGAAAAGTGATAACAATATCGATATGATTCTAATCAGAATAAGATTATATTAAGTATTTTCATTTCAATTGTAGTGAAGAATTGACAAGCTAAAACCTATTTTAGCTTTACAAAAGTGCATTACATTTCAAAAAGTTTTGCTAACTGGTTTTATTCATAATTATTTGAATAATGAATTTATTTCTATAACATTAAAGATTTAATGGTACACACTTCTAACTTATTTACAAATCAAAACCTACAGTTTGCCGAGGAGCAATATGTTTTTCCAGTAAAAAATTTGTGTTTTGCTTTAAGAACAATCTTCATATCAGAGAAACTGTCCGTAAAATAAATCATATTTATAGCTTATGATTTATACATAGGTTATTAAGTTTTACCATTTTCATTAAAAATGCATCCATCTCCATAGTTTTGTTTACAGTCTACATATTTTCTGGTAAAGTTCGCGGTATTCAAGAGGCAGAAATTTGGTTCTTCAATTTCTTTGAAAACAGAACAATAGTCATTAAAGGTTCCCATTAGGATTTCACGAGTATAGAACAGGTTTTAATACTTTATTATCATAATAATTAAACAAAATATATCATAATCAATATGGAAGATTACTATATTACTTGTATAATATAAAATTACTAATTTCCATTTACACTGCTTAATTGTATTCGGTTAATTAGTCAAAGGAACTAGTTCTAGGAAAATATACCTTAAATACTATTAAAATTTGCAACTATGTTCTTTTTTGGATGGCATCAAATATCTACGCGTATCCCAAGATGACTTGGACACGTGTTTGCTAATGTCATAAAACTAGCATTCTTCTCTGTAAATGCATTCTCCATCTAACAAATAAAATTTTATAAATTATAAGGAAAACACCAAAACATAAATAAAAAAGCAAAAATTAATGGATTGTGTATTGTGTAAGTTATTTTTTTTCTTCAAAAAATGTATTTATTATTCATTTTAAAAGTTATGAAAGTCTATGACACCTTTTTTTTGGAGCACCTTTTTATTGAGAGAGAGAGAGAGAGAGAGAGAGAGAGAGAGAGAGAGAGAGAGAGAGAGAGAGAGAGAAAGAGCACTCTACAGTGAGTTAATCACAGGGGTCCAAATTTCCCAGTCTATATTGAACTTATCAATTTCAGTTCTTTCTTTTGCACAGAATTGAAATACTTTATATAACTGTTTTAAATCATTCATAAGGGCATTTACTGTTAATTGGTTTTTCTGGCATCTACTTCTGTATATGTATTTTTTTTTATCAAGATGAGTACAATATTGAACACTTTTGACTTCACATCATCTAAGACACCAAAAATAAAAGTTTTATTATCAAGGACTATTCTAATTCCTTTAGAGTTGCAAACTCTAACAAATTCTGCTAATAAATGTTGTACCCTTGGACATTCCCATAATAAGTGATATATTGTTTCCTCAGCATCTTCACAAAAGGTACATAGATTAGTATCCACGTTACCAATTTTATACATAAAATTGTTTGTAGTTAATATATTATGATTTATTCTGTACTGCAACCATTGAAATTTAGAGTCTGAGGTAATAATAAAAGGTAAATGAAATATTGAAACCCATTGTTTTAAATTCCACTCCATTTTTCTTTTCCCACTGGTGTTACATTTGTCTGATTTAATAGATCATACATTGGCTTCGAACCTTTTTTTGTTAATGCAAAGGTTTTAATATTAAATGTTATAAAAGGTTTGAAAACTTCATTTCAAATGAAGTTGTATTTCCTTAGATCTGAAAGTACAGCTTGTCTTACTCCCATATATGTTAAATAATTCATTTGAATATTAAATTTTCTTTTCAACATTTCAAAATCTAAAAAGTTTTTATTTTCATCAAACAAGTCAATTACACATCTTACTCCTTTAGCATACCATGATTTATAAAAAAAGGATTGATTTCCTATCTTAAATTTATTATTGTTCCACAATGGCTGGCAACAATAATCCTGCCATGATTTTACATTTAAGTTATCTTGGATTTCTTTAAAAGCTATGGTAACTTCCTTCCAAAAATCATTTTTTAACGATTCTTGCATTTGCATAATATAATCTGAACCTGTATTTAATAGCTTTTCTAAATTAATAGAATTCTCCAGCAGTGTTTTCCATTTTGAATTATTATCCTTAATTAATCTCCTAATCCAGGAAGACTTTAATCCTTAAATATAGGAATTTATATCAACCATCCTTAACCCACCATGTTCATACTTCTGAGTACATACTTGTCTTTTAATTTTATCACATTTTGAATTCCAAATAAAATTGAATAGAATATTGTTTAATTCTTTTAATGTTTTACTCTGAGGGTTTGGTAAGGCTATAAATAAGTGGTTTAATTGTGAAATTAAAAGAGACTTAACCAGTGTTATCCTTCCAATTGGAGTCAAGTGTCGTTTGCTCCATTGTTCTATTACAGATTTTATCCTAACAAGTTTCTTGTCATAATTAAGTTTTACAATTTTATCTAAATCTACATCATAACATATGCCCAAAGTTTGAATTGAGTTGTGCATTGAAAATTCATTTCTGTACAGATTTTTTCTTCAGAATATGTTTTACTTCCTATCCACACAATCTGAGTTTTTTCTGGGTTTATTTTAAGACCAGATAATTTATAATAGTCATCTATTTCTTTCATGGTTGCCCTTAATGATTTCTCAGTTCCATCAAGGATTATTGATGTATCATCTGCATATTGTGATATTAAATATTGGGTGTTATTAATTTTGATTAATTTTGACTATGACACCTTTTTTGTAACGAATACAACATCTATTAATGTGATTATTAAGTGTTTACATGATTCTTGGATATTGTTTTATTTAAATATTTAATAAACTATTTAACCTTCGATTCAGTTCCTCTACTTGCAGGTAGACCACTCCTTGAAAATAAAACTCTTTACTAATTGAAAAGAAAAATAATATTAATTTTTCCCATAACTAATTATAACAAATAAAAACAATGCATTTTCATATTTTTGATAAATTGCAAAGAAATAGATTTAATATCTTATGTTTTATAACATAACCTATTAATAAAAAAACTAATAAAAAAGTTATTAACAACAACGAGTTGTTAGCTGTTCGTCAAGCGTTGTACAAAACTTGACAATTGACCCTCAAAATTCTGATGGTTATTTAAAAAAGCATTCAAAGCACAAAAAATGGCAAAACAAAATATAAAAAATAAGAAGAACCAATATCTTTTTAGAAGTAAGAAGTCCTATACGGCTGTCGGGGAATTATTCTGTGTTTGTTCTTGTTAGTATGTGACTGAGTTTATGCTGGCGAATCAGATTCCATATTTGGGATTTGGAATATTTAGAACTTTTTAAATAAATTGTTGCTATTCTCAAACTATTTATCACACAACAAATTTTGTTAGAATATATTAATAAACCCTAATATTACAGCAGATACAACGGAAAGATACAATGGGAATCATGAAATCTACGTCTACATTAAATACATATTAACATTTTCTTTGCTGTCTTTTTCTATCTTAATGATATTGACCAAAGTATACATGTATATGACTAAATTAGGAGAAATGCACTTTTAAAGACTGAAAAAGAAACTTCTACGAAATTAAAAGCAATGCTACACTTTAAAAACTGAGAATGATATAATACAGGTCGAAAAAGCTAAAAATTACCATATACAATAGAAATTGTAATGACTATCAAAACGTAATGAATGAAAACAAAATGAATAAATCAAAGCAGTTTTATTCCACGAATATGTTCTAAAGCAAAACAGACCAACACTCAATAAAACACAATCAATGAACACAGCCTTAGTAAATTTATATGTATTTAAGCAAAACTAACGATCAAAATACACTGCTCAACCCATTAATAAATACAAACCGTGAATCTTAACTCGGATCAACCAGAACTTTAAAATTTATGATTTTATTCTAATGATGGAACACGATGTCCTTATTGACGTTGTTGTACATTTAGAATCATTTATTAATGATGAAAATGAGAATAATGTTTGCATTAATATATTTAGAATTTTACTGCTAATATTTATACGAGTGAAATTTTAGTGTCGTGCGATAGTCTAAGAATACTTAATCAAAGTACTGAAGTACTGACGGGAGTTTTAACGATTATTATTTATCTTAAAATTAACGACATGTTATTTTGCTTGGCAAGTAGTTTATAATCTGTATTTAAAAAACGCACATTTTTAAAATATGAATTCTCGGACTTTTCCGACAAGAATTTCGAGAAAACCTCTTATGAATTATAATGTGTAATATTTGAAAATGGAATCGATTCCATCAAACTACTAGTATGTATCGTATCGGTATTCGAAATTAAAAAAATTATATGGATCCAACCAATAATGAACTCCAGTCTCGTTTAACCAGATGCTTAGCTGTCTCCGTTAACCTCCGACAAGTAAGAGATACCCGGTCATGTAATAGCTTGATGATGCGACCTCTAAATACTAGTTTAGACTGACTCTCTGCTTGTCGGAGATGTACGGAGACAGCCGATGGTTGAACGACACTATAGTGAACTCTGGCGTTGGAATACATACGACTGCAAAAAAAATTCTAAATTGTTCGTACTATTTAAAATCAGACTATTTTCAAGGTATTTATAAATAAGTTTCCTTTTTTAAAATGCTTCAGCGTACATTACATCGAATTTATCGACTATTTTCAAGAACGAAGTCTTGTCAGCGGTGTTGATTTGTGCTTAAGTCCAAACACTGTTTCACTTTCGGTTTGCAAGAGTAACTGCATAGGAGAGTTGATTAAAAATCAACTCCCAAAAATTGCAATGTGGACACAGTATAACTTTAAATATAATTGTTCAAAACAATAGTTTGGCGATTTCCTGCAATAAGAGAAAGAGTCTACGACTATTTCTTCAATGAAATACGAGAAAGTTATTTTGAATTCAAAAGAAGCTCTTATTCGAGACGATGTGACAGAACTTCTAGTATAACACTTTAAGAAAAAAGTAATTATTTTATGGTCAAAAGATATAAAAAAAATTACACCATGACAAATTATACTTTGCTTTGGAAATCCAGGTATTTATTTTGACAGTGTCATCCTGTATCCATTGTTTTTACAAAGTTTCATTGACGAAGGCCAGTTGAGTGACAAAGATGACACAATCATCATAACTGATAATACATTGAAAAGAATTATTATGCTGCTTTCGACATTGTCTAATTTTATATAATTGTATAATTAAGTGACAAGTGATAAACAAATTATGACTTATCTTTCATTTAGCATTATTCTTTCTTATAGTTCTTTTTCCTAATCTTTAAGTAAAAAAAAAATATGAGATAAAACAGTCGTTTTGCCTTTCACCTTTACATTACATATTTAGGATCTAACATACAAGTTTTCGAGAACATACACATGTGCACATTTCAAGTACACCCTGAGGTTTATATATCATTTTTTTTCAATTTTCCCTATACATGATGTCTGTTCTTCATAAAGTATGATTTGCAAATTGAAATATTTATAAATTACATATTATTATAATTACAATTATATATTCCTCATCACATCAAGCAATAGTTTTGAGGCACCATATGACGATTTTGTTCTAATGGTCATGCAACAAGTAGGGTTTATGTATGAGGTTGATCTTCATAAAATTACATTCCATTTCGTGCTTATACCTTAAAACATTTACCGGAGAAACGTCTGGATATAAACATACATACAAAACGATTTGATGAAGTGAAAATAAAAAAAAATGACCCAAGATTTTTATTTAAAAATGAGTGTATATACTCTAATTACCTGTTAAAAAGATTACAGTGTTGATGGTATATTTATACATAGCTGTATAATTTGACAAAGTTAAGTTTTTTACTTTCGTTTCTTCGTAATAAGGCAACACATGATAGTCAGATGATATATAATTGCCGCATTATTCACAAATTCATGCTCTTTTCTGTGAAACATAATTGTTACAGGATATCAAATGAAAGTCGTTTATATTTAACAATGGATATTTGAATGCGAATAAAAGCATATTAAATATTTGAAATATAAATAAATCGACACTTTTTTCTGGAAATCAAAGATGAAAAGGTTCAGAAAAGCGAGTGGAAAGGTTACTCCTAATGGTACAAATCATATATCATTGCCTCACGTGTACTTCATTTTAACAGGAAGTATTATCTAGAGAGTCAACAAGCGATTGGTATTGTAAGCACGAAGCCCATGGCATGGTTTAAGTACTAATTATTTTAATTGTAATGATCCTGATCCAGTACATTCAACACCTGCTGCACGGGTCTATCGAGGCTGCATTAAACGAAGCGTGAATAACCAATTGCCTGGTTCAAGACGATCGGAAATTTCTTTCAACAGCTGTTCAATGTAAAAAAAAAATATGCTACATATCACTTTTCAAATGACATAAATTATACAATTATAAAATATCAAACGTTCCCAATGTTAAGTTATATAATGTATATGCATGTATGATAAATAAATTTGTAAAACTTCGAGGATCACCATCAGGTATAAAATCACAACTGGTTTTTAAAGGTTCGAAAGGGCGGCCATAGTTCGCACACTCACTGCAGAACAGCAATCTCTCTAAATCTATCCCCCAAAAAAGGAAAAGGCTACTCAAAGAACACTAGAGCCGGTATTAATTTAGCACCCAAAACCCCTCCGTCCCCAACAATTATTGACGTTATTTAGCGACGGGAATTTAACAACAAAAACAACGCCCAGGAGAAAAATAATAAATAATACATACTCAGAGGTTTTGTTTATAGTGTAGAGGGGTTAAAATAAAATTAATTGTAACAAAATAAAATTATTCATTGTTTTATTTCTAAATTTTCTTGGTTAACCCTTTCGCTTATTTGTATATAAATCATGCGTAAGCTTTCTATTTAAATGCTTTGGGCTATTTTCAGTTATCCATGGGGAGCCCCTCATTTATACATTAAATTGTAACAAAAAATCGTGTATAGAGCAGTATCCGGCAAAACATCTCCGCGGATAGACGTGGTTGTCAGCCCGGCTAATGCTACCAGGGGTTCAGCTTCAAAAAGGCATCAGTTATTTAATAAGAAATCATCTATTGCCGCAAGCGTCAAATGGGCCGCAAAAAATATAATTATTGTATGAATCATCATTGGTTGTTTACATAAATAACACAACACAAAGAAGAAAATAACGAGTTGGTTGTACTATAACTTAAAGGTTAGTTCAAATGTTCAGATCTTTCACATTTTTAGATAAATAATTGATATGGATGTAATTTCATGATAATTTTATACCATATTTTACAATGTAATAAATAAACACACAAAGCCATTTTATTTAACGCAGCACATAGAAATTTAAATATATCATTTATATAAAATTTAATGTATTTCAGGTATCTTTGTATGTCACGTATACCGATCTTTGAAAAGAATGAAGAACACCAAAATTTCCCGAATAGATTATACTGTAAACGTATTGTATTTGGCATGTACGATATTTGGCGGAAATTAGTTTTCGAACAAGTTGGCGTGGATTTGAATTAGCGTATTCCTGAATGTGACTATTCTTATACATAGATGTATGGCATTTAGCGATGAACTAGATTTAGCGGAGGGCCGCATTCCGCCAAAAGCGCTAAATAGAATACACATCCAAATGTAGTACGTTTACAGTAGTCTCGATAAAAACGCACCAAATATGACAATCTACTTAGTATATATATGACCTAATTTACATTTACGAGTAAAACAAAAATATGTGATATTTTTTAAAAGGCATTAAACATATTCCTACAGGCAAATTTACTTTTAATTCATAAAAATAAGCATAATATTAATTCTATTAAAAAATATCCCGCAGAAACGCAGTTACAATATTTAAATGTATATCAAATATCGGACCGCCTTCTGGCGGCCCGTAAAAACCCATTCTTTTATGCAAGTTTTAAAACTCCGCGTTTGGTTAGCATTCGCGTTGTAGTGCCGTCCTGTGGATAAAGTGTTTTGAGAATTACGAAACATAGTAATGTGATATTTTCAATAATTTGTAACGGGTAAATTTTCTAATTATTAGCACAAATAAAATTGGACACTGTCGATTGAAATTAATTACCCATGACGAACCCTTAAAATAAGAAATTGATATTATATTTCTGAGCTTGCAACTTGACAAAATGACAACTTTTGCAATTAATATTAGTCCTAAGTAAGCACCCAGCCAGAGCTATTGATTTTGTTTTTGCTTTAGAAACAAAGTAATACAACCAATAAAGATATACAAACATTTTGATAATCATGATTGATAAATGAGACCAATGCCCATATTAATTTTCTTTATCATAAATATAATAGATTGATAAGGATGTGAAGAGAAAAGCACCTGAAATGAAAGAACGTTGCTGTACTTGATACAAAACTAAGCAAGATTTGTAGAAATATGTAACGAAAATGTATTTACTGAATGGCAAATAATACTCAAGCCGGATATGGAAAAGGATGAATAATTGTAATTATATAAGGAATAAGGAATCATTTTTTTGAGTATTATGAGGTGATAATTTCGGTCGGGGTGTGATCAAATACAATAAAGCCCGAAGGGCTTTATGATAGATTTGATCACATCCCGACCGAAATTATCATCTCATAATATTCAAAGAATGATTCCTTATTACTTATATTTATATAATATTAAGCCATCGTACGATTATATATTTAAATATAAATAAGCAAACCTCGCTGGCGCCTCGATTTGGCGTCATTTGTATTATGGGTTATACAGTACAAAATCGATACGTAGTGTTATCACAGGCAAAGACACTGGAAAATGTAAATATAAAACAATGCAACAAATATGGTATGTATTTCTGTCTGGGTTTCCTATTAAACTGGTAAACACTATTAGGGTTTTCAAGAAGAGAAGCAATACAAAAAAAGGTTCCACTTTTTCTGTTAAAGTTTACAAATTTACGCTTTTTTTGTGTCAAGGTATTATAAAGTAGTGAGATGTTAATAAGATTTACACAAATCTGTGTTTTGTGTGAGTCTGGGTAAATGTTTTTTATTGTATTGACGAGACCAAGTCAGAGGAAAGAAGACTCCGGGCTGGCCAGTGTTCTCCTGATAGGGGATAAATCTGGCCTTGTTCTTTCCGATCTATTATTTAAAAGTAATCATTGAATTGTTAAGTTTTCTTTTAAACAGCGTTTTTTATGGATATATGATTTAATGACCATTGATATAATATGTTCTTCTTTGGCATCTGGTGCAAGATTATTAATAACTGAACAAAATGTAAATTGTTTCTAACATACTGTAAACAGTTACCTATACAATTATTTCAAAATATGGATATAAGTTCTTGTAATTTTGCGCAATCCCACATTATTTTTTTTTAGTTTCTTCTTTTAGTTTGTGTCCTCTTTGCCATATTTATACAGAGTGGTATTGGTTGTCAGTATAAACTGATTAAATCTGCATTGAAACCATAATAAAGAATTAATAACATAATTGATATGATTTAAGTGGTCAATTCCAGTTTTCTTTACTTCCTTAAGAAAAATACATTATGAGAAAAAAAATAAAAAAATATTGGTTTTAGTTTGAAATTCAAACACAATGTTTTTTACAAGTAAGTTACAGAAATCATCAGGTTTTATTTGTTAAATTAACTAATCTTGTTGAGAAAATGCCTTTCTTGCTCTGTCAATTACTATTATGAAGAAATGTCTGTGAAGAGAAAATTAATCGTTTGCACAAACAAGAGGCCCATGGGCCACATCGCTCACCTGAGGAACAATAGGTATGATAAAATCAGCTCAATGGAGTCATAATACAAACTATCTGGACAATGTACAATAATTCATGTAAATCCTGTATAAATAAAATCCATTTTCCCCTGGATATTCTTATGTTTATAATCATTAGTCCCTTTTCTAACAGGATGAGTTTATAGCCATATCATATGTTGAGTATTGCAGTTCTAAAAAAGATCCGTAACAATAGTTTATATATGGGATATAAACGTACATCAAACTCTGAACCTTCTCGTGAGGCCAAAGAATTGTCCTGGGGCCAAAGTCTTAACAATTATAAAGAATCATCTGGCTGATTAGTTTTTAAAGTTTTGCCCTAATATTCCTTTGCTAAACTTTGACACCCCCCCCCCCATTGTGGCCCCACCCTACCCCTGGGGATCATTATTTTCACAACTTTGAATCTACACTACCTGAGGATGCTTTCACACAAGTTTCAGCTTTCCTGGCTGATTAGTTTCTGAGAAGAAGATTTTTAAAGAATAACTCTGTTTATTCCTATGTAAAACATCGACCTCCCATTGTGGCCCAAACTTACCCCCAGGGGTCATGATTTTCACAAATTTGAATCAACACTACCTGAGGATGCTTCCACACAAGTTTTAGCTTTCCTGGCTAATTAGTTTCTGAGAAGAAGATTTTTAAAGATTTACTGTATATAATCATATGTTAAACTTCGATCCCCCATTGTGGCCCCACCCTACCCCCGGGGGTCATGATTTTCACAACTTTGAATTTACACTACCTGAGGATGCATCCACACAAGTGTCAGTTTTCCTGGCTGAATAGTTTCTGAGAAGAAGATTTTTAAAGATTTACTGTGGATTCCTATGTAAAACGTCGATCCCCCATTGTGGCCCCACCCTACCCCTGGGGGTCATGATTTTCACAAATTTGAATCTTTACTACCTAAGAATGCATCCACACAAGTGTCAGCTTTCCTGGCCGATTAGTTTCTGAGAAGAAGATTTTTAAAGATTTACTTTTTATATTCATATGTTAAACTTCAACCCTCCATTGTGGCCCCACCCTACCCCGAGGGGTCATGTTTTTCACATCTTTGAATCTACACTACCTGAGGATGCTTCCACACAAGTTTCAGCTTTCCTGGCCGATTAGTTTATGAGAAGAAGATTTCTAAAGATTTAATCTATATATTCACTTGTTAAACTTCGACCCCCCCCCATTGTGGCCCCATCCTCAGGTGAGCTAAGAAGGTTAAGTTTACAATTCAATAAGTTGGTTTCTGGAAGAACAGATTTTGAAAATTTTCGTAATAAATATTGACAATTTTTTCTTACTTTTTTAATCTTTAGCTTTTAAGATCTGTGTACAAACAGAATTGTGAGCAAATATCTGTATCTTGCTTATAATTTGAAGCTTAACACTCAAATATCGTTAGTAAATAGATATTGTAAACAATTAAACACAAGAAACATGCACTACATGTATAATGAATTATATATATACATGTATATACCTTCATATTTCCGTAAGCGATATCAAACTCTATTTAAACTGAATAAACTAGAGAAAATGTCGAGCATCTCAACAAAACCTATTGCATTAATCTACCATTACGCAAAAGATAATGCCGAATTACCGATAGAATGAATTGTATTTCAGTACCCCTACATCAGATTTTGCTTAATTTGCGCAGGTAAACAGTTAACGTAACTGTTTGATTTACCGAAGTCTCTGTTTGATTTGATACGTAAAAATCACGAAATACAGACAATAGTTTCCAGGTTACAAAGCATAAATAATGAAAACGAAACGAAAATCAGAACAAGCTAACACCAACGTCATGTGTGAAAACTGTCAACGCATTGAAATATTTAGCCTCAATTTACTTCACAAAATCGGCACCAATATATTTTTCATGTTTCAAAATTTCCCTTCATACGCGAACTGTTGCACAACAAGCAAATTCATCATAGTCAGATCGACCCTTTTTCGTATAATGTCATGGCTGCTTTAAACAAAGAACCTCGTTTTAGAAGTATGGAATACGAGTCTTGGTAAAATGGGTACGCAAACCCGGGCCGTGGCAAAATAAATGCCGGGGCAGATCGGCATTTAAAATACGCATTATTTTGCAGCAATATCTACAGCGAATATAAATATACTAGTCCATCAAATATCCTGAAATTTTAATGAGATTGGCAGATTAATAACTGCCAATCTTTTGTTTTGCCCAGGCCAAGTCTTGCCTACCCATTTTATCGGATGCCGAGCCCGATGCTATTAAACTGATTGAAACACGCCTTTCCTTTATTATTATTTTCGTAATAACTCAGATTTGAAACAAAATTACCCCTTAATTTTTGCAATTTATATTTTCCTTCCCATAAGGATAATTTATGCTAAACTACGTTGAATTTGCCTCGGTAGTTCTTGAGAAGAAGATTTTTAAAAATGCACCCCCTTTTTTCTACAGTTTCAAGGTTTTCTCCGCTTTGAATACAGATCGGACTTTTATTTTTGCAATTTATATTTGCCCTCCCATAAGGATGCTTTGTGCCAAATTTGGTTGAAATTGGATAAGCAGTTTTAGAGAAGAAGTTCAAAATGTAAAAAGTTTACAGACGGACAGACAGACAGACGGACAGACGGACAGACGGACGGACAGACGGACAGACGGACGACGGACAAAATGTGATCAGAATAGCTCACTTGAGCTTTCAGCTCAGGTGAGCTAAAACCATGTAGAAAATAAATAGGTTTACATTTCTGTTTCAGGTGAAAGACCTCTTGTTTTCTTTATGTTATTTATTTTTACTTCGGGTCACTTTTTTGTTATTAGGGTTATCCAAACAATTCAAACTTTATGTAATTGCTCAATAAAAGTTATGGTACCGATTGACCCTATGTAAAAAATTTCCCAGAACTTACAGAGTTATTGTCCCTTGAGAAGGAAATGCTTGTTATCGCTACACCTTTGAAACTATAAGAGATAGAGACTTTTACCAATGATTTTAGTACAATGAAAGGGTTTTTCAATCTATTCATACCGATCTGAGGCCCCCTTCTAGTAGTTATTGGCCCTGAAAGTATTTAAATTTCCATAAAATTACCAACTTTTTTAGAGCTCGTTTTAAAATACCGTCGATTTCCTAACTGGTGACAGTCAATGAGAGAAAGAACGCATGCGGTTAAAACTGCATTAAATATAGTGTACTACAGATCGAAAAACAACTGATTCTCTTATATATATACTTATATTTGAAAGTATTGTTTTGTTTGAAATGACTTTATTCAAATATATGGAGAGAGAGAATGAGAGAAAGAGAGAGAGAGAGAGAGAGAGAGAGAGAGAGAGAGAGAGAGAGAGAGAGAGAGAGAGAGAGAGAGAGAGAGAGAGAGAGAATTTAGTTGGCTATGCGAGATAGGGCCTCATCAGGCCCCCGCCATCACCAACTTTTCTGAGGTCAATACTTGAAAAGTCAAATCCTTCTTTATGATTTAAAAAAAAAGGATTTGAATTTTGAAATGAGTTGAATGATTTTAAGATTTTGATAATAGTGGAGCCAGGTTTAAAAAAAAATCTCCATATTTCTGTTCTCTTCATATCACGCTGAATAAATTATATTGTAAATCATAGTTGCAGCCGATGGAGCTCATTTGTTAGAATGCACTGTCGACATCTCTAAAGTTACCCCTGCACCTCACACAGATTAGTGGACTACGTACTTGTATGTAAGGAATGCTATAGCATCTTCGCTGATTAAAATATTTTGACTGATTCTTATCCAATCGGACCGTAGTAGGCGGAGTTAAGAATTTGCCGCTCGTGGCTTGAATGAAGAAGATAGAGAGAGAAATTTAATGCATCGATACAGTTCAAACATGTAAATAATCTGAGTTCAAGAAATAAAAACACACGCACCATTTGTCAGTAAACGCATTTATATATGCTTGCCTTTATGCATTATAAATCTATGAGAATGAAAACTAAATATTCCCTATTCATAATCGTTAAGATAACGGCATTTCTTTGATGTCGACAAAGCGACACAGCCAGCTCTAATGCGGTCGTACTGCGTTGGAGTTTTGGCGGCATGTCTTTGATGCCGGCGAAGCGACAGGCATCTGAATTTAGCGATCTGCTGACGAAAACAACATTGTCACCAAGTGGGAAAATCAATAGTATTTTAAAACGAGCTCTATTTCTTATCATAGAGACTTTAGACCACTTGGGATGGAAGCGTCTACCTTGGTCGAACAAAATGACATTAAGGTCAAAGGTCAAGGTCATTTGGATATCTGTTTATTATTTTTTTTTCAGATCTCTTCTGTTTAGGGTGCTAGAAAAAACTTTTTCATGGACGTAGTAGGACACTTTTTTAAAAATATAGCCACTTGGGTCACACTATTGAATAATCATAGAGTTATTAAAGTGTCAAAGTAGCGTAGTGGACAATGCACTTGCTTTTCACCGCTGCAACCCGAGTTCGATCCCCGTGATCGGCAGTGGTTGTATGTGATAGGACCCGACGATCGCCCGCTTTGACACGTTGGTTCTCTCCGGGTACTCCGGCTTCTTCCCACACCAATGACCCCTCGCGCTAACATCCGTGGCAACGAGAGATATTAATATAAGTTGTAGAACTTGCTTATCAGTCGTTGTAAAATAAATTAAGTTCAGGTTCAGGTTAAGAGTTATTAAGGTCTTCCGCTTGCACGACATAGAACCCCTTGCTGATGAACGTTTTCACTAACGCATATAAAGAATTTCTTTTAAAAAATTTTCTTGGATTTCTTTTGATGTAAAACAGAAGAGTGAGCAAATAGTTCTCAGACTCTTTATATGCTTGTAAAGCAGTTAAGCGGTTAATCAAAGTTCATTTCGCATATATCCTTTTGTTATTTAAAAAAAATGCGATGTAAATCTTTTTACCATGCAATATTTCGGATAAAACATTGAAGAGTCGTATCTTGAGACTTCATGCAAAATTTTATTAGACCATTATATTGTAAAATGGTAACATTAAAAATTGTGCCCGATTTCTTTCCTTTTTTAAAGTAAAACTTTATTGATTATAAAAACTTCGCCAATCCGAATTTCTTGAATATTGCCATTTCTTTCGTACGCAGAAGCATGTTGGCAAAATATTACAGAGACTAAATGGTTCGTATATTAAGTTATTACTGCATTTAAAGGCAATATTGGCATTCCAATAATTTTAAAAATGATTTATTAAATAAAAATGGTTAAAATTACCGTAAAATTACCGGCATCGGTTTTCCCAATGCGCGGATCTAGAAGGGAAGGGGGAGGGTTTTCTGATCCCACACCATCCTTGCATAATTTCATTCAATTACATGTACATTATAACATTACCAAAAATATGCCTCGGACTTCCCCTGGCAAATTCAATTAACTGTCAGACCCTCAACCCCTACCCCCAGAGAGATTTCTGATCCGTGCATGCTCCCACTCCTCTAAGCTCAAAAGCATTCTTCAAAATCCCCAGTAAAATCTTTAGGAGCTCCGCAGATATACCAAAAGATTCATTGGCGCTTGCGTTCGATAAAAATGCGTGTAAAATGTTTGCCAATATGGTCTTTTAACCTTCATACCGGGCATACCCACTGTGTGAATAACTTGCAGCGAATCAAATTATAGACAACGTTTAAAGATCTGTATTTGCTTAAATATATGTAGTATAGTACTTTGTTTCCTTTACACAATGTTTATACATCTAATATTGTACCATGGTCAGGTATCAATTTTTTGTAGTACGTCACAAGTATGACGCAGCAACGACGGAAGACCTAATCATTGCTTGTAACGAGCTCGTCTTTAGTTTCAATCTAAAATTGTATATGTTAAAAAAATAGCTCACAAGAACCATAGGCTAAAGTAAGCTTTTCTTGTTAACTTGTGTCCATAATCTGTCTTGTTGTCAAAGTTGTCATAAACATTTCACTTTTTTATCTTCTCAAGAACCGCTTGGTTAATTTTTACCAAACTTGACACTAAGTGTCTTTTAATAAAGGGGTTTTCATGTTTCTTTAATTGAAGGGTCACCCCTTCTTTCAAGGGGGATACCTGAGAATTATTATTAAACAGAGAAAATGCTTACGTTCTGTAGAATCAAATTTGTTCCTTTTATTTTTACCGTTAAATTTTTGTAAATACTTTTCGTCATTTTATTAAATATATGTATATATTTGAAGATGAAAAATACAAAACAGGGACAGAGCAATCACGGACCTCTACTAAAATTAATCTAATTAAAATAAGATCCTTCAAACTCTCGTATTTGATATGTCGTCGTACTAAAATTAGAGGTTAGGGTCAGGTGCCATGAAGGTGTAAGCATCCTCTGCTGACCGGTCACACCCGCCGTGTACTCTTTGTCGAAATTGGGAAAACGGAAAAATATTCATTTCCGAGCCAAAAATTCAACAAAAAGAAACACAAAATAAAAAACATTTCTCCCCAATGACTTTTTAACATCAATTCTCTGTAAAGACCAAAAATACGGGGCCACGCACAATCATTGAAATGAAATTTATCGCTCTGACTTGAATGACTGTTCCATTTGAAGGATATCTGTGGGTATATAACTTGACGGTTCATACTCAGTTTCCATAGCAATGATATTGAAACATTTTGCGTATGGCAAAAATGACATATAAAGTACCATCATATGAATAACTGGTATGCTCCCTCAATGCATGAAGGTTTGACCATGACATTAATTTAATTTTATAGGCAAGTATTCAATGTACATGTACACATAAATTGATTTCAGTGAAATGTACATCAAACAATACTATCGGTTTGTGTATCATAGATTTAGGTCGTAAAATGGAGAAAACAACGCACATTAAAAACATCAATTTAATCTTAAGCAACGAATATATGAATTAATTGTAAATCTTACCAACAAAGCATTGAAGTTGAATAATACACAATATTGTTTATGCTATGAATTGTTCAAATGATTCATTTATTACCATCGTGTGCTTCTTGTGCAATTATACCTGTTTTATTTTACATGCCCATTTATTATATAGGTTTGTTAGATGTTTAACGTGTATAAATTATATTTTTCATATGTGAATATTAAGTAAATCTTGTTTACCTTTACTATCTGAATGATTATCCTTTGTGTTCGTAACACTTATAGCGAAGCTTAGAGTGATCTTCATATCTGAAGTCTGGCCTTTTAAAATAAAAAGATCTTGGTGGCGAAAATTTATCATTGAATTTATTAGCTTCATAGATACATTGACCAATAACAACCTTCACCTTTGTTTTTGCACTCGGCTTCACGTAAAATGTCACATGGCACATATTTTGTGGTTCCATTTCTTCTTAACAGGCACTTTGTTGGTGGAAAGAAGACTATGCAATAAAAACACCATTTGGTTTATTATTATATGTTATTATAATGCACAATTTTACTATTCACAAGTCATAATTTTTTCAAATTTCTTCACAAGTATGATTTGCTTACGTTTCATGGATTCATTTACAAAATGTTCTGCTATGCACTTTCCTCCATTGGTAAAATTTAACAATGAAATTTGACTCCTGTCTTTCAATAGCGGATGAATCATCTCTAAAAGAAAAAAGACATATACCTTGCTGGTGTTGATCTGTTCTTATAGTATCATTTAAAATCGCAAACTTCTTTAGCAGTCATATCATGAAAGTTTGGTAAATGCTTACCTGAACAATTTTTATCACCTCGTATGTCTTCTATCTGCAGTGTTACTTCGCCTGGTAAACAAAAGAATAAAAGACTGATGAGTATGATGTTTTGGTACAAGGTGAAATAACAACTCAGATTGTTATGTTAAGTTAAGCTCGCCATGTCTTAGTTAAACGAAGAGACTCGTGACAAATAAGAAGTTTCATCGGTTTTTTTTTATAACTAGCTGATAACTTTAAGAAAGAATTTCAAACTCTGTAATTCAGTCACATGTACTTGTATTTGCGATTAGATTTATCCCATGGTATAATAATAACAGGCATATAATACACTACAGGGTGAACATTTATTACAGAAACTAGTGCATGTGATCTCACTTGTATCAATAGTGACATTGAAATTTAGAAATGTTCAAGTTTATTTCTGTTAACTATTCTGAGCATTCATAACGCAAAAAACAAAACAAAACATAAAAAAAACCTGAAATTGTTGAGATTTATTCGTGCTTCCATTGCCATTTAATACTCTCAACGCCAATGTATTCTTTAATTCATTAACATGAACACTTCTACAATTAATTGTTACAACAAAAAAGCATTGATAAAAACTATGTTTACGATACGAAAAGGTTAAGAACATTTGTTTTTACCCCAACTCATGACATATATCGCTTTTCCAATCCAAGTCTCTATCGGATATGGGTCGTCCTCAGAATAAGGTATTTTATTGTGAATTGCACAAGCATTCATAGATTTGGTCCAGTTGAGTTCAATACAGTGAATCAATCCATAACAGAGCTCTTGTTAAAATATGAAATAACAAAAGGTGACCGATTAGCTACAAATGCTTAGTTATTTAAGTCTTTTATTCAGCAAAAAAGTTAAGGAGGTAATGGTCACGGTTTTGGTCAAAAATTATTTTTTTCGATTTTATGTTTAGAATGCTTCAGTAAGGCATATTTAATAGTCAAGAGAGATACAAACTTACAATTCTTTACAATGTAAAGTAAGCTTTAGCCATGTTTTTTTTTTACATTTTAAATATTGTAGCGATCTAAAATGAATGTGGAAAACGTCAGGAGTTAATTATTTATTCTCGAAAAGAACTAAATAGAAGAAAAATCAGCATGAAAAAGATTGTTTAAACAACTGATATATTGAACATATGTAAACAAAACAGGGCACGAGTCTTGTTTACATGATAAAGAATTGTGAGCCCTGTATCTTGTTTATAACTTTATGCCTGACACTCAAATATCGGTTGATCAGTAGAAATGCAATTTATTAACCATGCATAAAGTAAATAATAATAATTGAAAAATAGAATTTGACTAAAATCGTTACCATGTCCCTTTAACACTGCTGCATGATTAGATTATATTAACATAAACAATTATATTTGATATTCGTTTTACATCTGTAAATAACTAATTAATTGTAAAATATTTATATTGAAAAAAGAAAATATCTCATATTTAAAACTTAATTTTTACTGTGCACGTGTGAATACGAATTTCATTACTAGTACATTGTAAAATCAATACAAATAAAAACACAAGGGTTGTCCACGACCTTATATTTAAATAAAAATCAAACAAAATGTATAATGTAAATTTGTATACCCCCGGAATTCTATCACCGTTATGAATGGATTGTATTAAGTATGTCTGAAAAAAAAATACTTACCAAGTATTAGAAACAATGACAAGCTTTTGTTTATCATGACTAAACTCGGAGATTAAAGATAAAACACTTCAACATCTCTGAGGAAATTGATATAAAATAGGAATCGCAATGGATGTTTCGCTTAATATTAACGTATAAAATTTCCTGGTCGAACCGGTAAAAAAATGTTGACAATGCGCGTATTCGCAATTCTACATGCGATGTCAAATCAATGCACGGGGAAATTTTACTGCAAAGAGTGTGTCCCTACCTTTATACAGTGGTGTATTTCAGGCAAATATATACAATTTATCTTTCTATAAATGTTGTCAACATGCAGGATACGAGAAAAATAATTTTTTCATCATGCAGGATACGAGATAGATAATTATGTCAACATGCAGGATAAAACTGTCCACATGCAAAATGAATACGTTGATATGCAACGGAAATGTAATCAGATGATTCGTAAACAGTAATTAAAAAATATCAAGCATCGACCAAAGAATGATGAGAGAAACGGCCTTTGGTAAATTGGCAAGAAATTAGATTTCGGAATTTCTTTTCTATTTTTCGTGTACTTAATCTCTGATATATGAACTCTTATAGAACCCCCCCCCCCCCCCCCCCGCCGTAAAAAAAAACACAATCACATAGATCAAAATCATTTATTATGGTAGGGGTACATTTAATTTTTGCAGACGTTTAACTCCGTCCCACATTTGAAAACTTTTAAAATACACGTCCAGCACATTTAGATACAATTTTCTCCATCTGCTGGTCAATTTGTTTTGTCAAAATCTACCATATTTATATGGAAAGAAGAGAAATTGTTGTTGATTAAGTTGTTTGTTTGAAGAATTAGGTTTTTTTCGGGCGAATTGGATTAGTTCGGTCAAAGAAGAAGATGCAGTTTCTTTCAATATCTGCCCTGAAATTCAAAAGTTGTTTAAATCTCATAAAATACACATACCTGTACATAATCTTGAATATTTGTATGCATGAGGTACCAAGTTATGCTTTTTTTTAATCTTGTTTAAAAAAATAGTTATGACTTCAACATTTTGGCATATTGCTAAGATTTGGTAAAAAAAAAGGTGAAAATTGGCACATAAAATTATGAAATGCATAAATAGTAAATACATTATTGATACCAGATGTGTCAGATTAATAGACAAGTGCACTGACAGAACTCAGTCATGGCAGCAATACAAAAGCTATGAGGACAACAGCACATTACATTACCGAGAGCCAGATGAGTCTACCTAACTACTGATATCATTTAGATGAAGGAGATCAATAGTACATGTATTTCATCATCTTACCACAGTGACAATGCAAATGCACTTTCTTACATTTTTTGAATATTTTAAGTACTGGAAGTCATTGAAAATAATTTGAATGAGAATGTGTACTCAGCTGATAATTTGTAATTTATTCATGATCTGCTTTAATTACAGGAGTTTGAATTGAACACCCCAGACTTTGAGGCGGTGAAGATTTGGTCCGGTAACATGGGAAAGACGGCCACCCATGCTATCGTTTATGCCCAGCTGTACACCCCTGATGGGGCGTGTCAGGGTCTCCATTCCTTCGTTGTCCCAATCCGTGACCCAAAGACCCTACACTGTGTCCCAGGGGTGTGAATTGAACACCCCAGACTTTGAGGCGGTGAAGATTTGGTCCGGTAACATGGGAAAGACGGCCACCCATGCTATCGTTTATGCCCAGCTGTACACCCCTGATGGGGCGTGTCAGGGTCTCCATTCCTTCGTTGTCCCAATCCGTGACCCAAAGACCCTACACTGTGTCCCAGGGGTGGTGGTAGGAGACATGGGGGAGAAGCTCGGACTGAACGGGATTGACAATGGGTAAGTGATTCAGAAATATAGATAGATTCAGGGATAAGAAAATTACAACTATCAAACTATGGTAGTAATTCTCAAACATTGGACATAGACATATAAGTGTGTCCCAAAGATAATTTTTATAATCAACTGTAAATGTATATAGTGTGTATGATATTTGGAAATTGATTTTTCAACACGTTAGCATGGATTTGATGAAGCACATTTGGTGAATGTATCTATCTAATATCTACATAATTATATGTTTGACATTTGGTGATATACTTGATTAAGCAGAAGCCACATTCCGCCAAATAAAATACTCGGCCAAATGTAACACATTTGCAGTATTTACTCTATTTAAATGGAGTCAGATTTGACCAGACATATTCCATGCGCGGATCTAGAGGGGGGGTCGGGGGGGTCCCGACCCCCCCTGGAAAATGAAAATTTATTAAATTTACATAGTAAAATTATCGCGAAAATATGCCTCGGACCCCCCCTGGCAAACACAATTATCCTTCGGACCCCCCCTGGAAAAATTTTCTGGATCCGCGCATGTATTCTATAACCAATTACATGTACCTAGTATTTCTAGTTGTTGAATTGTATTTTGTGTTTCAGTAAAAATTGATAATATTTGACCTTTTTTAAAGCACATAATGATATTGATTTCAAAAGTTGATGGACACAAAGATAACACTGTCAGTCAGTACATTGTACTAATTATAGTCAAGATGTAGTTCAGAGCTGGACTTTGTCACTTTAAGGCCAGTCAGTGGAACAGACTAATTAGTTCAAAATCTATCACTGATGGGAGAAGTATACAAATTAAACTACATAGACTACACACTGTAAACAAAGCCACAGGGACAGCTGACCTGACTGATTATCTCCCTTACATCATATTGTCCTTATCAATCAATGCCTGTTTCACTTTTGTAATTTTATTTGATACATGTAAAGATTAGATACCGGCAAAACTTTGTTGTGTCTGTGAGCTACATGTAATTGTAATTGATTGAGAATTGGTACAGTTAATTGAAGTTTATTTGGTATATACATGTAGGTACATGTATATGAGAAACATCTTAACTATGAATTTGAACAAAAGTACATCATACAGTAATATTTTGAAATTTGTTTTGAAATTTTGTATCTGGAATATTAAACAGATCACTAATTGATGCGTTTATCAACTGATCTGCACTGTTATGCAATAAAATAAATATGGATATTATACATTCCATTCCTCTTTAATAATACCCAGTAATTATTATCATATGTTGTTTTTAGTGTCATAGAATAGAAACAAGTTATGTCTTATGTCATTCTATATCAATTGTTCAGCTGAATTGCACCTGCTTAATACCTGGAACCAGGTATATATAAACCATTTGCATCAAAGTCTTGTGTATTTTTGCAGTTTTTTGTCCTTCAATAAGTACCGCATTCCAAGGGAATATTTACTAAACAAAACAGGGGATGTAACTCCAGAGGGAAAATATGTCACTCCATATAAGGTATGAATACTATACTGCCATAGGATAGTATGTCTAATGAGCTGTGCAAATATTTTAATATATCATTTTTAAAAGGATAACCTCATACTAGCAGGAATGATAATTCAGATTGCTCATTACGTTATTTAATTTTTATTTTATTTAATATTCAAAAGTTATTTAAAGGTCAATTGAAATCAAAACAGCAGTTTCTCAAGCAGATTCTTAAACAATAAAAATACAGAAAATTGATAATAGATACTGTATTTGTTTATGACATTGGTAATTGATAAAAAGGCATTAATGAAAAAACACCAGACATGTAATTACGTTTTTTTGCGTCTTTAGGATCCAAGCAAGAGGTTTGGGGCCTCTCTGGGGGCATTGTCAGGAGGCCGAGTGGGGATCACAGGGATGTGTGTTTGTAACCTGAAGCTCTGTATGCCTATAGCCATCAGGTACTCCGCAGTCAGGCGACAGTTCGGTCCCACAGACACAGAGGAGATTCCAGTTATTGAATATCAACTCCAGGTCAGTTGTTCATCTTATTTGATTTGAAATAAACGATATTGATGTCAATATTGTGTCATGCGTTATATTTTTCCAATTTTATTTGAAGTATACTTTTCCTTAAGCAAGATATTTGATGTTTACATGGTGGTAACAAACAATGTATCTCTCATATCTGTAATTTCTTTCCCAGCAATGGCGGTTGATTCCATATTTGGCAGCCACATATGTCTTGGAGCACTTTTCTGACAGTTTCTTCATGGACTATGCCTCTCTCAGGATCAGTATTATGGTTGGAGATAAATCAGAAAGGTCTGCTGAGCTCGGTAAAGAAATCCATGCCTTGTCGTGTGCTAGCAAGCCTCTGGCCGGCTGGATAGCGAGAGACGCCATTCAGGAGTGTCGGGAGGCATGTGGTGGCCATGGTTACTTTGGAGGTACGTATAAAGATAAAAAGTTTCAGAATTTATCAAGCATGGAATTATTTATTATTTACCATAAGTCATATTTTTAGAAGTTGTTAGCAATGAAAATATTTTTTGGGGTGTACACACTTAATTAAATTGATACATTATGTTTTTGTTGTGACTTCTGAGTTTTGTGCACAATAATTTTTCACCTTGACAATTTTTTTAACCTTGACATTCACAGTGAATAGACTAGGCGTGTTGAGGAACGACAATGACCCTAATTGTACCTACGAGGGGGACAACAACGTCATTCTTCAGCAGACCAGTAACTACCTGTTGTCCCTCTTAGACAAACTGTCCAGTGGTAAGAAAGGATTATTAAACTACACCGAATCTTTTTATTTAAAAAAATGTTGCTTTGAAATCTACTGAAAATGAAAAGGATATTATTATTACTGCATGTAAAATTTAATGTTGAAATTAAGAGCCTTGCATTAAGCAGCCATGTTCTGATTGTTCTATAGGGAAGAAGATAGATTCCCCATTGGAAAGTGTCAACTTCCTGAACGACATGAAAAACATCCTCTCATCTCGCTTCACCCCCACCTCTGTAGCTCAATGTATGGACCCTGAGGGTAAGTATCAAAACACAACAATTATCGCAAATCGCTGTGTTGAGCGACGACACTGTCTTTCTTTTGGTCTGTATTATGATATCATAATTTGTTTGATACACAAGGTGAATTCAGAATCACTAATGACTTTTCAATAAAGCTTCCATTTAGTACACATGAGGGTTTGAAACAATTATTTGTGGTTGATTGATAGTTCATGGGATACCTGCTTAACATTTGAAATGTTAAGCAGTTATCCCATGAACTATTAATACCAAGTACTAACAAAACCTTACTCATGTAAAATTATGAATTCTCCACCATGTTCAATATATTCCTTAGAACCAGACACAATTAAAAATATTTTTTGTTATTTTCCATCTGTTTCTCAAATATCATGGTCATTGGATTTTTAGGAATTGTATTTGATGCCAATACTGTCACTTTCAGTTTTCGATCCAGAAAGTAAATACCGGTACATGCCTATAAATTTTATTATCATTTTAGTTAAGAGACATATTTTTAACCAATCCAAAAAAGTGCTTTTATTGCATTTAATGATACTTTGATATATTTGTACAATTGTTATTCCTTAGAAAAAAATGTTTGAAAATAAATTTTACAGAAGAAAGAGGTCAAGATGGGCATGCCTCTTTGATGTTTTATAATTTCTAATAAGAATTCATCATGTATAATCTAATTTCTTAATTAACTTGTATGTGAGTGTATGGAGTAAGAGAGTGGCACACAGTCTTGTACATGTATTTACAATGGAAATAAAGTAAGAAAAATTAATGTCAGAGACACATATTAATTTTGATGCCCTTGCTGAAATGGCCGTATACATTTACATATACCAGAACATGTAGTATTTCCCTGTTCCTTTTTCTATTTAATGTATTTTTGTGAAGTGGTGAAAAAATCATGAAAAAGGCTTTTTAAAGAGTTTTAATTTGCTAATTAATGATATAATTTGTTAATTAATACAAAATTTGAAGTGGCTAATCCAAATTTTTGGAATTTCTGATTCCTTTTATAGAAAGTCCTGGCCATACCAGTTTAACACCAACTTAATATTTCTCAAGTTTTAGCAGATATTGAACAGGTTATGGTTATGGGCTTTATTTGGCAACCTGACAGATCAAAACTGTGTCAATTATAAAAGTAATTGCCCTTTGAATAAGATTTTACTCTGCAATCAAATAAAGATCTATCAATTTATGGCTACTTAAACAACAAAATTAATGAACATGGTGTCTGATCTTAATAAGATGGCTTAATTGTTTAATGTGCATGTATTGAGCCAAATTGTGGCATGTACCGGGTAGCTCTCTTATATATACTTCTTCTGGACAGTACATCTTCTATGCATATCTTTTCAATCTTGTCACATGCAGTGACACATTCAGCTAACTGAATACAGGTGTGTTACTAAATCCCCAATTCTGTTCTCAGTGTCCATCAACGCCTTCCGATGGCTGGTCTGTCGTCTGCTGGTTGACAGTTCCCAGAGATTCCAGTCCCAGATGAAGAAAGGAAGTGATGGATTCACGGCCCGGAACAACAGCCAGGCTTACTACTGTCGATCCCTGGCTCTGGCTTATATTGAGGTACTCGCGTAACAGTTTAATCTAATAGTGTTGGATCCTGGCTTATATTGCGGTACTCTCCAAACAGTTATAATCTACTTGTGTCGAACCCTGGCCCTGGCTTATATCCAGGTACTCACTTAACAGTTATAATCTACTAATGACAGTCTCTGGCCCTGGCTCATACCGAGACACTCACTAAACAGTTATGATCTACTAGTGTCAATCCTTGGCCCTGGCTCATATCGAGGTACTCACCAAACAGTTATAATCTACTAGTGTCAATCCTTGGCCCTGGCTCATATCGAGACACTCACCAAACAGTTATAATCTACTAGTGTCGGTCTCTGGCCCTGGCTTATATCGAGGTACTCACCAAACAGTTATAATCTACTAGTGTCGGTCTCTGGCCCTGGCTCATATCGAGACACTCACTAAACAGTTATAATCTACTAGTGTCGGTCCCAGGCCCTGGCTTATACCGAGGTACTCACCAAACTGTTATAATCTACGAATGTCGGTCTCTGGCCCTGGCTCATATCGAGGTACTCACCAAACAGTTATAATCTACTAGTGTCGGTCCCAGGCCCTGGCTCATATCGAGACACTCACTAAATAGTTATAATGTTCTAGTGTCAGTCCCTGGCCCTGGCTTATAACAAGGTACTCACTTAATAGTTATAATCTATTTGTGTCTGTCCCTGGCCCTCGCTCATACCGAGGTACTCACCAATCAGATAGCATCTGCTGTATTAGAAGGCAAGGCAATAATAAAATCAAATCATCAAGTCAAATATTATTTTAGCTTGAACTTTGTACAAATCATGTTTTTATAACAGAGTGGTCTGTTTCAATTTTATATTTTTATCTCACTATAATTCATGGATCAATGTCTAAGAGCTAGTTCAACTGATCTCTCTTAGACTCTGATCCTTTACCTGCTACAAACATTGATTTGATCACAACATCCAAATTGAAACAAATTTTGTTAAAAAAAAGGGAACACATTACATAATGATTTGAAAATAATATGTCCATTTACATAATACAATGTATAAGATTTATTTCTTTGTTACCTACATTAAAAGTATGCAATGAATTTAAGGAAAATATTAAAAATCATTGGAAAGTTTGGAGATATAATACAGATTTGTTACCACACTGATACTTTATAACATGTTACAGTATTTTACATTTTAAAGATCAAATGCAGTAATTAAATTAGAATGGGGTAAATATTGCTTTATCTTTTTCAAATTAAGATGCTTTATAAAATCTGATTTGCAACATAAAATATTGTGTATCCGAAGACAAGTAAGTTAATTTTTATTTCTAGTTGACTGTTCTTGAACGGTTTGTGACCTTGTTGCGGGAGGGGAAGGATGGAGAAGATGTTCCAGCTGACCTAGTTCCTGTGCTGGCCCGCATCGCTGCATTGTTTGGACTCTGGAGACTGGAAAAGCACCTCACTACATTATACCAAGGTAGACCACTTACTCCCATTATACAATAATTACATTTGAATATATGTTTCCTTATACGAGTCTAAAACAATAAGAATAGCAAAAGCATTCACTTCAGTTCTGTGTGAACTTTATAATGTCACAATGATTGTTACACATTCTTATCATTTGTTGGTAGAAATTTTTGTAAACATAAAAACACAGTTCTGTAAACCATTCTGATCAAGTTGTCTTTCTCACATTTTAATACAAGTAACAAACAGCAATGTAAAAGAGTTCACCAGGATATGAACTTGGTTAGTACATGATCAAATCTTCTGAGAAGCCCTTTGGGCCTCACAGGCTTTGATCATGTGATCAACCAAGATCATATCCTGGTGAGTTTAACATGCTGTTTATTTGTTTATTATACTGATAGTGACTTTAAATTTGATGTTATGTAACTCTCTCATGAGACCATTTTTGAGTCATTTATTTGACACTCTAATAAAGAGCTGTTAGGTGGTAAACACTCTAGTACAAATGTAGACTGTGTACTCTATTAGTGTACAGACAACTGGATTGGTACATTAATATTCTAGCACAGTACAAAAACTTGGAGATGCTGCAATATTCCAACAGAGTTTATATGACAGTTGTATTGATGTTTTAGTAAAGTAACATACTGTATAAACTGCTGTTATGGGAATGTGCCATGCAGAGACAAGCAATTTTGATTTGTAAAAACTCTAATTCAAGGTATCTGATAATCTTTAAACACCATTTGAAGAATAATGGAATGAAACTGAGTTTGCTGTCAGCATGGATTCTTTTTTGACATCATATTGATATCATAGCCCTCTATACATATTAGGACAGTTACATTGATATTTTTACTCTCTACAAGTATTAGGACAGTTACATTGATATTATAACTGTCTACAGGTATTAGGACAGTAACATTGATATTTTTACTCTCTACAAGTATTTGGACAGTTACATTGATATTATAACTCTCTACAAGTATTTGGACAGTTACATTGATATTATAGCCCTCTACAAGTACATGTATTAGGTCAGTAACATTGATATTTTTACTCTCTACAAGTATTTGGACAGTTACATTGATATTATAGCCCTCTACAAGTATTAGGACAGTAACATTGATATTTTTTCTCTACAAGTATTTGGACAGTTACATTGATATTATAGCCTTCCACAAGTATTAGGACAGTTACATTGATATTTTTACTCTCTACAAGTATTTGGACAGTTACATTGATATGATAGCCCTCTACAAGTATTAGGACAGTTACAATGATATTTTAGCCCTTAACAAGTATTTGGGCAGTTACATTGATATAATAACTCCCCACAAGTATTAGGACAGTTACATTAATATTATAACTGTCTACAAGTATTTGGGCAGTTACATTGATATAATATTTGGATGGGTACATTGATATAGTATTTGGATGGGTATATGATTATAGTATTTGGACGGGTACATTGATATTGTGTTTGGACAGGTACATTGATAGAGTATTTGGATGGGTATACATTAATATAGTATTTGGACAGGTACATTGACATAGTATTTGGACGGGTACATTGATAGAGTATTTGAACGGGTACATTGATATTATAGCTCTCTACAAGTACATGGACAGGTACATTGATATTATAAGATTCTACTAGTATTAGATAAGTACATTGATATCATAGGCCACTACAAGTAACTGGACTGGTACATAAGTATTATAACTATGGTAGCTACAAGTATTATAAATTACTTTTTATGTGGATATTTAATTCTAAACTGCGAATATAAAATGCCAAGCACCCCACTTTTGTTATAACCTTGAATTGTAATTCCAACTGTCAGAAAATAAAAGCAATATTTTATAATCTGCTAGAGTTGCTTCTTGCGATTTTACACAGATATTAATTTCTGTCATTTAATTAGGAATCTTCTGTAATTGAACACGTAGATGGATACTAAGTATTCTAAATGGAAATGGTAACTTAACTTTTTCACATGTAACTAGATTACAAGTACACTGTATAGCTTTTTAAAAAAATTTCCTCTGACCTTTATTATGTAAAACTTTTGCGATTTTGTTATTCTTTCCTCTGACCTTTATTATGTAAAACTTTTAGGATTTTGTAATGTTATACTCGGATGTCTCTCCATGTCAATCTTGCCATTATACATAATCTTACCAATGGTGCTCCACCCTGCCAGCTGTGTACAACAGGAAACTCTGTTAGCATGCATTGTTGTTATCTTGTTCTATTTTTGTCTATGGAATTTAGAAAATTGAATTGTTGTTTCCTTTTTAACTCATATTTACAAAAATCCTGTCATTTGAAGTTTTTCATAAGGAAATAATATTATCATGAATAAGGAAGAGTGTTGTAATATACAGGCTATTTACAGCTTTCTACAATTTCACATTGCAATGGTTGAAATTGTTTCAGCTGTTTTATATTGCAGCACTCAACTTTCTGCAAATAAGGAAAATGTATTACTTAGTTCTTTCAATTTCAAGAAATATTCATAACTTTTTTGAAGAAATTATGACTAAACCACACACACCTCTTTAAGAAGGAGATGGAACATTCTAAATGAATGAGAGTCTGAGACCAAATTCTTTGTTAACCTGAGATTTTTTTATCAGGTGGATACATATCAGGGAATGAGCCTCCTAAATTGATACAGGAAGCCATACTACACCTATGTTATGAACTGAAGGATGATGCTGTGGCATTGGTGGATGCCATTGCCCCCACAGACTTTATTCTGAATTCTCCCATAGGAAAGTCAGATGGACAGGTACTCATAGTAATGAAATATACCCAACATTTCCTTTCGACAGAGTTTGACACCAGGACAAAACATGCAATAAATTATTACCATGATGATTATTTTCTGACAAAGTTCAAAAATCTTGAAAAATACACATTGGTCATGTTTCCCTGTGACTCTTTGAACAAGGCACTGAGTGTCATTTTTCAAGACCAATTATTAATTTCCTGCTTTAATTTCGCTTGTAACACTACATTTAATTAGAAAGTATAGGAAATTATACTCTTTGAACATAGTGAACATAAATATCAGTACTTATACAGTCGCCCACATGATTTATTTATATTAATTTTATAAGAATGTTTTCAATTTTCCCAATTAATAACTTTTTTTTCTGTTTTCAGATTTACAAGAATTTATACAGTGCAATGATTCAAGGACCCAATGCTCTAGAGAGACCGTCATACTGGAAAGAGTTTGTGAATAAACCGGTCATTGGGAGCAAATCTAAATTATAAAACATTCCAAACCTTCAGAACTCTGACCTCCAAATCATAAACTGTAACATGGAATGTATTTAATTTATTCATAAATATATGTAAAATATCACTGACATCAATTAATGAAATGATTCCTGGCTGAAGTGTGTTAAAACAATGTACACAGAATTTAAAAAAGCTAATGACTGTTAAAGTGTGAATGCATTAGCCTATATAAACATTTAATGCATCAATTGATATGAACATTTTATCCATTATTCTATATTGTTCCAGGATTAATTTTACATTTGGTTAAGAGATCAGTATGTCACATGCTTGATTAAAAACAATGATAATATCTAAGCAATTTGTTATAGGTAAATTAAAAATTATTTTTGAATTTTTCATAAGTTGAGTTATTTCTGTATTTCAAACAAAGAGTAAGGGGGAGTGGGAGCTGGACTCGAAAACCAGTATATTATAGCCAACTTAAATAATTTACATAACATAATTAATCAATCAACATAACAGGCACGGGATACCGGAGGGGGGGTGCTGAATGTATTTATATCTTTCGCCTTGTAAATCTGTTTCTCCTTGTTTGGCTTACAGTTTTGTGTTCAAAGACACACTGTTAATGCTCTCTACGAGCATTGCCGTTGCCTCGTCTAGCATTTTCTCTGCTTCTTTTGTCGAAACTTTATCTGGGGTAGTATCCTTATCTACCGGTATCTTGACCTCAAGAATATGATATAATTCTGTACTGTTGTTACAAGGACTGTTTCCCCCACCAATATTAGATTTTTTGGCATCTGTGCTTTTGTTGCTCTGAGATTTTTTGTGCATTGCTTTGGTTTCCGTCATTTTCATTGAAGTCTTTTCCATTTTTCCCTGCTTTACTTTGCTATCTTTTATTTTTGAGGCTTGTTTGTTGTTACAACTATCATTAGCAAAACCTGTGCCATATTGAACGGGACCTTCCTTGCTGAAACGTACGGATTTTTTTATATCGACAGACTGTTGATCCTTCCTTTCATCTATATCTTGATATTCACTCTCTGTGTGTAAATATTTTATTTCTGTAGCTCTAACCGTTTCTTTGACATTCGTGTTTCTTGCTGATGTTTGGTCTTCTGATGTCTGGATAGATTTTGCCGCACTTGTCATAGTATGCTTGGTTTTGGTGTTATTTTGATCGTCTGCTGTTTTGGTTTTTTTGCCTATGGCTTTGACGCTGACGTTCTCTGCCAATTCTGTTTTCCTGCTATTCTTTTCTTTTTCACATCGAGGCTCTGCTGTGACGACATCATATTCATCTTCCACCAGACGCTGTTTGCTATAAACCTCTTCTTCCGGTACAGTGTCCATCATTTGTTTTCTCAGCATCTCCATGTGGTCGTAATCAGCATTAGGTGACGGGGCCGCCGACCAGCCGTTGTACGGCCAGGCTAGATCATAGTCCCCACTGTTAGCTTTAGCACTTCGTAAAACTCCTCTGTCGTATTCTTGCAGGCCATACTCTTCGTCACAATGAGTGGGATCTGAATTTTTAGCCATGTCCGCCATCACGTCGTACGTAGTGCTCTGAGACGCAAGGTCCCGGTTGATATAGATACGCTCAATGGCTTCTGAGGCAGGTCTACCACGAGTTTCTAAACGACTGATTTCCATTGTCCGTAGTTTTCTTCTCATTTGATATTTAACGCAGCTATAAAAATAGTGATGCACCAATAATTCAGGAAAGAAAAAGCGAAAGACCGAAAAAACAACAATAAAAAGTATAAGTAAAAGACAATTCTATACGTACCAACAAACACATGATATGTTTGAAATTACTGCTAAGATCAACACAAACATTAGGCAATAGAAGAAATAATGGTCTTCCAAAATTGATAGAAGAGAACAACCGGGATTTGCTTCTGAGATATCTTAAAAGAAAGAAATTATAAAGGGAATCTGAATATATTAAAAGTAAAAAAAGAATTTATTTTCCGTAGAAAAACTAGCTATGTGAAGAGCAGCAATCATATGTTAATAGAACGCCCTTTACATCGTATCGACCATAGTATCGTTTATTCCTACGTAAATGTACTTAAAGTGTTTTCTTTGAAATTACCAAGTTTGTCAGTCTGAAACAACAACATCTCCGAAATTGTTGATCGTAAAGCAAACGAAAACCTAAGAAGACAGTGTTTCGTGAATGCAGTGTTCATCTTTCTTGCTTATTTTAGCTCACATTCTTTTTTAAAATATATGTGTGTGTTTTATTATAACGGCAATCAATAAACTGTTGTAATGTGTTAGTAACCCTTATTGAATTATAAACGGGATAATTTTTATCAATTACTTTATCAAAGACGATGGATCCTAATTGTTGTGATAAAATGTTAAATTTACTGATACATGATAGGGTCTAGAATAGTCGATTGGTTGCGCAGTAAGACAAACTATTGATTAAGACTGTCTTTTTTGATTAGCTTTGAATCGCAGAACGGTTGGTATTTTTTATCTATATATCTTTAATCGCATCAATGATACATTTTGGACGTGTGTATGATTTTTTTTCAACGGTACATAATGTGTCAAATCCATGAATTGTAAATTTTCCACTAAACATGGCTTTTCAAAACAACCTACGCATCAATCAAGAAAGGTGGTGTTTTTAGAAAAAAAGAAATTATGCCATTTTCAAAATTCATACAAAAAGGTATGATCGGCGATGAATCAAAATGTGCAGGTAAATGAAACTATGCAGATATATATAAGTTTGTTTTACTAGACCAAGAGTTTAACCGAGGTTTACAACTCTCAGTGGAAAATCGAAAATTGTAAGTTTGCATAATGGGTGATTTTTTTTGCAACGACTAACTATTTGATGTAATTTTTTAGTCGACGTGTTTCAAAAGGTTAATAAAATTTCGATTTTCTGTTAAATTCTTTGAAGTTTTCATTCACGTTGGTACACTGAAAAAAAAAAATTCAGATAAATTAACAGAAAATCGAAAGAGAAAAAGTCCGGCAAAAAGGTTCTCTCTAAAGAGTAGTGTATTGAAATAGTCAATAAATTGGTCCCGTATCTGGTTAAACATGACTTT
The DNA here is from genome assembly GCF_963853765.1 of Magallana gigas. Taxonomy (NCBI): domain Eukaryota; kingdom Metazoa; phylum Mollusca; class Bivalvia; order Ostreida; family Ostreidae; genus Magallana; species Magallana gigas. Next base: position 55,260,690 of record NC_088855.1, on the reverse strand, counting down.
AAAAGAGAATTCGAGGTTATTTTTGCATGTATCGTCACTATTTTCTCCTCATAAACAATTTGAAAACTCAATATTATTCAAAGTTAATAACAATTTCACACAGTGTTTCAAATATCACTTCAATGAAAAATATGTATACATTTAAATGATACACTTTACGTTTTTAACCATTTGTTTCTTCTTTTTTTTTATTTTCAAAGAACAAAAGGTTAGTCATTTACCATTTTTAGGCACAGGTAAATCTGTACCGTTTGTAGCAAAGCTTAACGTGATCTTTAGACCTGAAGGATTCACTGTTAAAAAAAAGAAATTGGAGTCAATTGATCCTTTAAAGTGCATTGAACAATCAAAGATGTTAGAACTAAGAACCAATACGTACCTGTTCCATCGCATGAATAACTCAGTGACGTGTTACATGCAATGTATTCGTTAGAGAAATTTTGTGCTACTCCCATGCACAATGTTGGCAAAGGTAATTCTACAAAATGAATGAATTTAAAAACACCTATTTTATAATCAGATAAAAAATAACAGTTTTAAAAAGAAATATTGGCTTTCTTTTCCCAACAAATTAGTTTCTGTTCACGCCCAAAGCATACTCACGCATCTTGTTTATTTCAGCAAAATCGCAAAGTATGCACTTTTCCCCGTGTGTGTAATTTGAGAATATTTGATTATTTCTAATAAGTTGACCAAGTATGAATCCTAGATTTAAAACAAAAATGAGAAAATAATCATCCAAGGACAAAATTCATATCATATTTCATTAAACAGCTTGCTAGTATATCAACAGTTTACAATTAATCTTTAAATGCTTTTCCTTTTATACTTTTACCTGTGCAGTTGTTAAAACCACTTATGTTTTCTATTTGTAATGTTATGACACCTGTAAAAGGATAATATTACGTATGAATACTTACAGTATATTATAGAATTAATACAATGTTTTAAATGACACTGACGACATTGATTTGAAATGACTTCCAATAATACCGACTTACTATAGTATATTACCAAATAGCAAACAATATAAATTGATTCTTACACACTCAATGTATCTGTTTAAATTTTTTCCATTTAATTTGCAAAAATAGACATTATTTTCAGTAGTAAACTTGTTGTAAACATCTTTGTTTACTTCGACATATGATAAATTCATCAAGCAAACGATTTAAAATTTTTATTTTATGAAAACTTAATTGCATTTTTTACTAATCGTGATCACATATTTTACCCCAAAGCATGATATATTTTGCTTTCCCGACCCATTTCTCTCCTGGAACTAAATTGTTTGCAAGGTACGGTGATTGTCCAGCTATTTGACAATTCTCCATAGCTGTAGTCCAGTTGGATACTTTGGAGAAAGCCAATCCACAAAAGATCCCTGAATCATGATTTCATTTAACGGGTTAGAAAATTCAACCATAACAATTGATTTGTTTTGTTAATGTCATATTTAAAGGTAACTTCGTTATCTGATGATTAAAGTTATAGTAATGTTTTTCTGGTTCACTCTCTTTACGTGGAAATTATGTAACATAACTTACCAATTATAAGAAACACTATGATCTTTGATTTATCCATAACTGTAAGTTTTGTAGGCTAGCATCTGAAAGCTCCAACACGCGCTCGTTAAATTGAAAATTGGAAAGGAAATAATCTCAACACTTGTTTGCTTATAGTTTCCTGGTTGAAACGATGCCGATATGCATATATCCAAATAATAGATTTATGAAATGTTTTATTTACTTTGAGGTCAACGCTAGAGAAATCAAAGTACTGAAGTACTGACGGATTTGATTTTATTGATTATTGTTTATTTCAAATTAAATCAGCGATATCTAATTTCGCATGGCAAGTATTATGCAGTTCCACAGCTGTAATTAGTAATTGTGCGCATTTTTGTTTTATAAACTATCGGGCTTTTCCGAGCTATAGACGGAAAACCTCCACATGAATCATGTTGTGTAATATTAAAGGATAGATTTAAACTCTACGATGCATTAACGTTATGTATCAGTAATTGAAATATCTGGATAATTGTATCTTAGTAATGTTGAACACTGGCGTAGGAATACATACGACTACAAAAATATCTAAATTGTTCGAGCCATTTAAAATCAGACTATTTTCAAGGTATTTATAACTAAGTTTGCGTGAAAAAATGCTTCGAAATACTTTTCAACAAATTTATCATTTTTGATTTGACATAACACAGTCTCATTTCTGGTACGACCTACCACTTTTCATGTTCTGTGAAAAATATTAAGTCGTACCTGATATCATTTATTTTGGATAACCTTTTTCTTAAAAATTAAACATATTTCGGCTATTTAGTTTTTACTGAAATTAAATTTATTTTCATGGCTCTTAAACTAAACAACACCTTTAAACTTCTGAAAAAACAAAATTATTTTAAGTTAATTTGTGTGAAGATGAAGAGAGAAGTTATGATGAATAATATTTAGATTTATATAATATTGCCTATGTTTTATTTTACTGAATAACAACGGCATGTATATTTTAACATCTATGGAATGGTGCATTGTATTGTTAAACTGGTGCGGTATCTCTAGTTAATAAGAGGTAGATTTATAAAATAATATCACTGAGCTCACTTTCACAAGAAGAGAGGAGAAGATAGTACAGTACGTGTTATATAGCAGTTTTTTCCCCATAGTAGCTTTTCCCGCCAGAAAACCTACTATATAGTAGCCTTTTCCGCGGGGGAAAAGCTACTATATAGTAGCTTCCCCCCCCATAGTAGGGTTTCTCCCTCACGTTTTTGGTTCAGATTTTATAAAAAATATTTATGGAAACCCGGTAAGAATTAAAATCAATGTTTTTACACTCCTAGGTTGCATATATCAGCATTCACCTGTTAAGGTACCGAATTATTATTTTTTATAGACAATGCTAAAAATTGAACATGTGTGTAATGGAGTTAATTTAGTTTACAAGATATACACTCTTAAGCATAATTCTGTGTTCTGAATTTGTAAGTGAAAACTGTTTTGAGCATTTTTCGATCAATCTATCAGTCCATCTGTCTGTTTGTGCAAATTTTATCCAGACTAAACCTTTGTTTATGAGAAATGTTGATTCCGATGTATCATAGCCCGATGCTTAAAATCCAATTATTTTGAATATAGAGATAATTTTTAAGGAGTCTATATCTTAAAAACTAGAAAAGACCATATCACCATATTTTCACAGTGGCAGTGGTTTACCACTTGTAGATGTCTCTGAAAATTTCAGCCCTCAGGGTAGGGCCCTCGATGTTGAAGGACCCGATATTTAAAACCCCATTGTAATAATTGAATTGTGTTCAATAAGTGTTGGCCCGAATGTCAAATTCTAGAGATGACCACTAAACCATATTTTCACAGTGATAGTGGTATACCACTAGTAGATGACCCAGAAAATTTTAGCCCCAGGCTTGATACAGGGCCCTTGTTGTTTCCGAGCCCGATGTTTAAAATCCAATTATAATGAATAGTGTATTTTTAAAGGCCCCGTATCTAAAAAACTAGAGAAGACCACATCATCATATTTTTACGGTCATTTAAACTCATATATCTCTTGATCAAATTGGTTGAAAATTACGTTCAAATGCTTTTCTTTTTAAATTTACAAACAAACATCTTTAAAAAGGTATGCGGGTAAATTCATTATTTTTAAGCTGATATTTAAAAAAAAAATAAGTCAGCTCATAAAGAATGTGTTAGTTTTATTTCTAATTACCATTGTTTCATTGTTCGAGGAAATGATATGGTACACAAGTAAATCTTTATTGTAAAAATATGACATAAATAGTATGATAAGATTTTTATTTAAGTGAATCGTATATCTTGTTTTATATGGCACCGTTTTCAAAATTGTATATTATCTATAAATCACTTTGCAAAATAAAAAGCGGAAAAAATAAGCAGGCAGTGAATTATATTATATAATTACATAAGTTAGTTCAGGCTCTATTTCACGTTTTCCAAAGTAACCAGCAGAGATCCCGACTTTGTTCTGGTTGTAAAGCCATTTCATTTTTTTTTTCAATGTTTACATCATAACATCTTGCGTTTCGTAAAAAAATGTTCTTAAAAACATTAATATGAATATGCGTGACTTTAAAACAAAAATTGTAAATACTAACTTTAGTCATGCCTTTTACACATAATCAATAATAATACCTCTTACCCATGATTAAGAACCCATTAATCAAAGTAAAACATTTCAGTTTCTTGACATATCATATTTTGATATTAAGAAGTAGAAATATATGATATGGTTATATTTAACGGTATTAATTTAAAATTGATAGCTTTTTGGACGAAGGGAGCAATACATTTCCATTTCTTTCTCTACAAAATTAAGTCAAGATTTGGCATTTCGATTCCTGGGAGGAGCTTATACATAGAAGATAATACATAGGAAAATTAAAGTTCCAAACCGGCGTATTTTCACTCAAATGTATTCTGATGTGTTCTGTGAAAAATGGCAATGTCATAACGTCAAAGTCAAAACTGTAGATAAGCATCGATTAGATGAGAAAGATTCGAGGTATTCCGAAATCCGTGTAAAATGTGTTCCAAAAAGGTGCGTGCCTTTGATCATATCAGGGGTGAAAAAACCATATATTCTATTCTATGTATTAATAATTGCCATAATTATCCTTTATTATGAGAAATTAATATAATATCAGTTATTGCAAATTATTGCCACGAATGGCCCGCCATAAACATAACCGGAATGTAAAACAGGGGGAAAATCTACCATATAGTAGGTTTTCCGAGGGGGTAATCTGGCTACAAAAAGGGGGAAAACCCACTATATAGTCAGCTTTACGTGGGGCGAAACTGCTATATAGCCATTTTTCCGGGGAGAGAGATGGCTAGGGGGAAAGACACTATATAACAACGGTTTATCACTTTAGTGAGTCTATCAGTCATCGTCCCGAATCCCAAATTGAACCAGGTCTCATATTCCTTGCAAATGTGATATACTTTCCCATTGATGTCTTTGACGTTTTGCCGTTCGATGGCCACAGTTTGCTTTATCGACCGCGACGACACAATTGTCTACATGAATACACCAGTCTGTCTCCTGATGATCCTGATGTGTTTAATGTCATTGTGGACGCGCAGGTTTTTTTTTTTAGATCCTCATGGATTCATAATTTCGTGTCGACAGATTTTAGTCTGGCGATAATTTGTCGGAGCCCATTTCGCGGTTTTCCTACTCGGTGGGAGTTTATGATATCGTCCGGACAGAGTTGGACCCATATGATTTCTTTTGTTTGAGGGACGAATTAGACAGAAATCAATTTCTACTTGGTATAATAATGAATTAATTATCCGGATATATAAGGTTTTCATTCGAATACCTGTTTGTGTCACCTTGTTCTTATGAACCGGTTTATTAGCAAGGCTATATAAAGAATTGCTCAGGTGTTAAATACCAGTTTAGGACGACACGTACAGCGGAAAGTTTAAATTTTCAGAATTGTTTTATTAAATAGATAAATCATGTGATCCAACTTTATGCCATAATTATGTGTGTGTACATTTAATATGCCAAATATTAAATAGCTGCATTGTGTCGTTGCTAATTCCACACAATGTGTTATTTACTATATAGTATCATAGTATTCAGCTTTCATTTGGAAAGTAATGAATGGATTTAAAGGAGAACAGCTTTTGTTGTGACATCAATGATTTTAGCTTTTGTGTCTTCAGCTGAAGAAAAGAACAAGGGCTATTTTCTGAATAGTGACGGGGAAGCTGGACACATATTGATGCTAATAAGCCTGCTGATGGGGATCTGCAGTTAGTTGTGCGCCTTGCTCAGCAATTGCAGTAGGTGTAGACTGCGTTATTGGTACAGAGGGAGATTTGACAGTTACTTTAATCTCTGTAGGTGTGCTGTCGTGTTTTAGTGATTTTTAGGGGAGGGAGGATCCTCAATGAATGATATGGACAGGTCTCTTAATGCCCTTTTGTTATTGGAATCACACATAATACAGCATTACAGAAAAGTACAACGGTCACAGCACATCAAAGCTTGCTAATGTAGCTTAATCTTCAGCACACCGAATGCTTCTCTCATATATTCTGTGAAACTAGTTCATTCTCATCATCAATCACACACTTTCAGAAAAAGTTACATATTTTAAGCGGAGCTCTGTAGACACGACCACTTCCCAGCAAGGGCCACAGCTCTGTCTGTTTGTCTGTCTCTGAGTCTTTCACATTTTCACATTAACATTTTTTGACTTCTGTTTTAGAACCACTAGGCCAATATTAACCAAACTTGGCACAAAACATCATTACTGAAAGAGAATTCTAAATTTAAAATATAAAAGGCGAATCAATTTTAAAAAGGGAGATAATTTGAAAACGGGGAAAATAGAGCGTGTATCTTTAAAAATCTTCTCCTCCGGATCCACTGCATAAGAAATAGAGATATTTACTTTAAAGTTTGTATGTACAGTGAAGATTGTAATTTGTTAAAATCGTGACCCCGTACCAATACTTAGGCCTTAGGAGAGGTTAATAATTCAATTAACCGAGAAATTAAAAGGTACCTTCAGCTTAGCTGATGTGAAACTAATGTAAAAAGTTTATTTACCAGAATTTAATGCACAAAACTGTATCGAAATCGATGCAAAAATAACGGAGTTACGCCGCTTCATAGTGGCTATTTTTACCTGCTTTAGGAAATCTAATCAAGAGAAAACAGAATTAGGCGATAACGAGGCTTCAGCGGAAGTGACGTCACGAGGTCAACAGGAGGGAAAGAAGAAGGTACAGTTTTGCCCTAAAATTCAAAAGTTGTTTACATCTCATAAAAATGCACGTGTACAATCTTGAACATGTGTGTATATAAAGTACCAAGTTATACACTTTTATCTTGTTTCAATAAATAGTTATGACTTAAACATTTTGGCTTATTTCTAAGATTTAATAAAAATTATGAAAATTGCACATTTTCTCATAGCTTTTTGAAGAGGAAAGTGTGTCCGCAGCCGTCGCCCACGACGAAATTAATATATTTTATGTAATATCACATGATAAAGTTATAATGTGAGTTTCATCGTGGGCGATGGCTGCGGACATAGTTTTCTATTCAAAAAACCACTATGGAATTGGTGTTTTCTGCTCAGTTTTATGAAATTTACGGGAAAATGCACTGTTTGTGACGTCACAATTAAACGTCTAATCGGAAAACTATATATATATATATTCTCAACTTATGGGTATTCTTGTTTAAATAAACGTTACATATCAATTTCTTGTGATATCTTTAAAAATCACCCTAAATCAGGGCAAAATATGATTGAAACTGTACATAGTTTTTTCCTTACAAAGCTATACAAAATAAATTCGATTTTTCAGCCAAAATTATTGATATAGGTCTGATGTTTTGACGTATCTAGTTATTTAAAGTATTGTAGATTTAGAAATTTGTATCCATATTATTTTAATACAGTCAGATTTCCTTTTAAAGGACTTTAAAATTTGCTATTCTCTTCGCCCTTTTTTACCGATGAATACGATATCTTAAACGCTTGCATAAGCAGATTTATGTTCATTATCTATTTTTTGATTACATAATATCCTTTCACACACGAATGATCCGAGACAATGACACAGGTAAACAGATAAACTAACAAAGCCACTGCTCCAGACACGTGTGTATCTGGGGTATGTGTACATATGGTGCACGAGTCTGGTGAACAAAGAGAGGGTTTCACACCTCTAGACTTGATTTGTGTAAAATAAACTACCCAATTGTTAGAAAATAAAACAGAAAAAAAAACTAGACTGTGTAAAATAAAATAAAGCTAATACATGTGTATAATCAGTCAATCAGTAATTAAAGAATCATGCACAAGACTATCAAAAAGTAAACTAAATAAATGTTCGAAATAAATGCCTTTATTGTTACTTATCTAATCACTTAAATAATGACCAAATTCACAATTCAGTAATTTAAACCTTTTTTTAATGTTATCAAGTAACTATTTCGGAAGTTGGTCTTAATTTCTTAATTAATAAAGTGCAACTTTCTTTCAAGCGCTATGGCCAGCAATTTAACGCTTTAACTCCATATAGCTTAAATTGTTATACATACAACGAATCATTATGAAATCTGAATAAACTTGAACATTTCTAAAAAGGATATAAATAAATGTATAATGAAATTCCGTTATCGTATTTTTAAAAGAATACGAGACAGACTTAATCACGCAGCCATCTTGGACTTTCACCTTGATCCGTTTATAATCCCGTGTTTGTTTGTTAAAGAATGCATACTATTTTGATTGTTATTGGTCCGATATCAATATTAATGAAAAATCGGACAACATCATTTGTAATTTAATGCCTTATACGAGGAATAGATCCCGCGTTACCTTTTACGAAATATGTATTATCAATATTATTAATCAGTTAATAATGTCATGAAAAAATCATTCGAAAGAATGACACTATTAACAAAATATGTTTCTTCTAACAATAGTGCTTTGATTAATTGTCATTTTGCTACATATGCTGTGCATTTATATGCAAAATGTGTTACACATTTGACTAAATTCATGAAGCTAACAAAATATCCAAATTCGGCATTTTTGTTTGATAAAATACGGGTTTAAACTCAAACAACAGTATATTTAGTCATCCAGGGTTGATAAAGAAATAAAACAACATCTCACGCCAAATCGGCTTGATTCAAAACTTGTTCAGGTGTGAAATCGGGTTTTCCCAAAATATCTCAAAAACTACTTCTGCGATCGCTGTAAAAATTTCAGGATGATAATTTTACACATAGATCTCTATTACATCAAAAATTGACCGGCACTGCAGGTACCGTTTAAAAAAAATCTTTTCAAGAATTACAATGCTACAATTTGTAAGATTACTATGCAAGCATTCTCAAATTGTGAAGATTCTAAATTGTTAAAACCCTGACACTCAAGCCACACTGGGTCAAAAGATGTTTAAAGGTCAACATAGAAAGATATAAAGAATATGTTGAAATTTTAATAAACAAAAACTACAATGCTACAATTTGTGAAATAACTATGCGAGCATCCCACAATAGTGGGGATTCTAAGTTCTTAAAAGCGTGACCCTCAAACAACAATAGGGCACCAGGAGAGGTTAAATGTTAAACTTGGAAATATGTAAGTCATTTTTAAAGATAATTCTTTCCATAACGAATATAAAGAATTATAATACTACAATTTTTTAGATGACTATGCAATCATCATCAAACTGTAAAGATTCTTAATTTTTAAAAATCTGGGGCCCGTTTTACAAAAGATCGTAAGTCATGGATTTGGTCGTAAGACCAAACCTAGGGTTTAACGTCGTTTTTACAAAGATTTGTGACATGTGGCTGACCCACAAGTCAATGCTAGGCCAAAGGGTGTGAGTGGTTCAAAGGTCAACATAGAAAGATATAGGGAAAATGTTTCAAAATCTTCTTAAAAAGAACTACAATGCTTTAATTTATGAAATTACAATGCGAACCTCCTCAAATTGTAAAGATAAAAATTCTTAAAACCGCGAGCAGACCAATAATGGGACCCCAGAGGGTGTTCAAATCTTAACATAAAATTAAATAAAGACAATGTTTAAAAATCTTGTTAAGAACTACAATGCTACAATTTGTAATATCACTATGCTAGCATCATAAGATAGTTAGATTCTTACTTGTTAAAACTGTGACTCCTGGATCAATAGTGGGGTCCCTGGAGGGGTTTAAAATGAAATATGGAAATAAATAGGGATTTTAAAAAACCCTTCTAAAAAAATACACTTTTTAAGATTATTTTGCAAACGTTGTTGTAAGATTGTGAAGATTCTAAATTGTTAACCGTGATCCACGGACCAATATTTGGTCCCCAAGAGGGGTTCAACGGTCAACATAGAAATATAGAGGAAAACATCTTTTCAAGAAAACCTTTAATGTTTTCTTTATCATTGCTGAGTATGCAATAAATCCAGAGGGTCTCGAATGAAAGTTCACGAAACTTCAGGAAGATTTGTTCAGTTCCTGTGAAATTTCGAGCAGTAGTGTAAGTGTTCGGATAATATTCTCAAAAAACGTAAGTACTGGCTTTTTTAAAAATATCATATCATACTTTAATTTATGTTAAAACACGAAAATCTATTAAGATGTATGTCTTATTTCATCATCTAACATTTTTTTTTTATATCAAACGATGATATTCAGAACAGATTTATCGTTCGTGTTTAATCACGCTACGCGTTGTTGAAAATATAAACATTGGGTTGTTTAATAAAATCATAGCCATGTTTGATGTTTGTGGTGTGCAATGCCATGCTTTTTAAAAAGAGTGGTTTCTGTTTTGTATAAAAGCTTAAAATATATCGAGCAATCTTCAAGGAACATTCTGCATATAATAGTATAGTCTGTTTCACGATTGATGCTATAACTAGGTCAGGCGCGGATCGAAAATTAATCCTTAGGGGGATCGCTACTTAACTATTTTTTCCATCGTCATATTTATTTCTAGAACTCCTAGAATCTCTATATTATCCGCCAATTAATGAAGATAAAGTTTAAAATCAATAAACGTCTAGATTTTTTATTTGATGACAAGTACCTATGAAAAGACTATAAACACGAGGCACGATTTTTACTGCGAAACTGAAAGGGTCAAATAAAACCACGTGGTCTAAAATGAAAATGACAATAACATTCGCAGGGGTGAACTTGATCTTTTTGGATTTAGATCTAGTACAGGTAAAGAAAAAGTAGTTTTTGTAGTAATGGAGGGTTAGTAGAATGTGCTCTCCTCATTTATGTAACTAAATATTCATAAATAATGCATTCCCTCACAATGCCTCATGTCGCGAGGGGATGCTCCGCTTAGCGGTGACCTTGTTTAACGAAGAAATTGGTCCATAAGTATAATTACTCTGTTCGTCCCAGAGTGGATATGACAATGAATGAAATAACAAAGAAAACTTCGATTAATCAATTGAATACAGCATAAACTGCTATAATTATTCTAAGCTCTGAACATTGATTTACAATTCTGATGGTTCTCAGAGAAAATTCACAGTTCAAATAATTTTTCCCATTTACCCACAATTCAGATGGTTCTCAGTTAGAACTCGCAGTTCCGATGGCTCTCAGCCATGCCACAACCCACAATTGAGATGGATCTAAACCATTATCCACAGTTCAGATAGCTCGTGAATTATACTCACGTGAATGTGTCTTAGTATTTACAGTAAAGGGTCCTCCAAAAACCTTAACATTTTAAATACCCATTACTTGAAAACGACACTGGTTAAGAGCGACAGGCGGCAGTCCGAAGATCCAAGGGGTCGCAGTTTGATTTAATCAGCTTACACATACTTTTATTTTTGAAAAACGAAAAAAAAAAAACGTTTTGAGAAGCGCAAAGAAATAGGTAATAAATTCGTGTCTTGTCTTAGAGATATTAGTTATTGTTTGTCAACGACAAGATAGTTCATGACAGTCTTTACAATAAAGTTCGAGTTTTTTTTTAAATTATTATTTTCACTAAATTTGAATCAAAGTTATTAAAGATATCACATCACTACAATGAAAAATGTATAAATTTTTGAATGATAAAAATTAATTTTAGCCAAATGTTTCCTTTATTTTTATTTTCAAAGAACAAAAGTTTAGTCATTTACAATTTTAGGCACATGTAAATCAAGTGCGTTCGAGTCCTTACCGTTAGTAGCAAAGCTTAACGTGATCTTTAGACCTGAAGGATTCACTGTTAAAAAAATAAAAATTGGAGTCAATTGATTCTTTAAAGTGCATTGAACAATCAAAGATGTTAGAACTAAGAACCAATATGTACCTGTTCCATCGCATGAATAACTCAGTGACGTGTTACATGCAATGTATTCGTTAGAGAAATTTTGTGCTACTCCCATGCACAATGTTGGCAAAGGTAATTCTACAAAATGAATGAATTTAAAAAGACCTATTTTATAATCAGATAAAAAATAACAGTTTTAAAAAGAGATATTGGCTTTTTTTTCCCAACAAATTAGTTTCTGTTCACGCCCAAAGCATACTCACGCATCTTGTTTATTTCAGCAAAATCGCAAAGTATGCACTTTTCCCCGTGTGTGTAATTTGAGAATATTTGATTGTCTCTAATAAAGTGACCAAGTATGAATCCTAGATTTAAAACAAAAATGAGAAAATAATCATCCAAGGACAAAACTCTTATCATATTTCATTAAACAGCTTGCTAGTATATCAACAGTTTACAATTAATCATTAAATGCTTTTCCTTTTATACTTTTACCTGTGCAGTTGTTAAACCCACTTATGTTGTCTATTTGTAATGTTATGACACCTGTAAAAGGATAATATTACGTATGAATACTTAGAGTATATTATAGAATTAATACAATGTTTTAAATGACACTGACGACATTGATTTGAAATGACTTCCAATAATACCGACTTACTATAGTATATTACCAAATAGCAAACAATATAAATTGATTCTTACAGACTCAATATATCTGTTTAAATGTTTTCCATTTAATTTACAAAAATAGACATTATTATCAGTAGTTAACATGCTGTAAACATCTTTGTTTACTTCGACATATGATAGATTCATCAAGCAAACGATTTTAAATATTCATTTTATGAAAACTTAATTGCATTTTTTATTAATCGTGATCACGTATATCACATATTTTACCCCAACGCATGACATATTTTGCTTTTCCGACCCATTTCTCTCCTGGAACTAAATTGTTTGCAAGGTACGGTGATTGTCCAGCTATTTGACAATTCTCCATAGTTGTAGTCCAGTTGGATACTTTGGAGAAAGCCAATCCACAAAAGATCCCTGAATCATGATTTCATTTAACGGGTTAGAAAATTCAACGATAGCAATTGATTTGTTTTGTTAATGTCATATTTAAAGGTAACTTCGTTATCTGATGATTAAAGTTATAGTAATGTTTTTCTGGTTCACTCTCTTTACGTGGAAATTATATAACATAACTTACCAATTATAAGAAACACTATGATCTTTGATTTATCCATAACTGTAAGTTTTGTAGGCTAGCATCTGAAAGCTCCAACACGCGCTCGTTAAATTGAAAATTGGAAAGGAAATAATCTCAACACTTGTTTGCTTATAGTTTCCTGGTTGAAACGATGCCGATATGCATATATCCAAATAATAGATTTATGAAATGTTTTATTTAATTTGAGGTCAACGCTAGAGAAATCAAAGTACTGAAGTACTGACGGGAGTTGATTTTATTGATTATTGTTTATTTCAAATTAAATCAGCGATATCTAATTTCGCATGGCAAGTATTATGTAGTTCCACAGCTGTAATTAGTAATTGTGCGCATTTTTGTTTTATAATCTATCGGGCTTTTCCGAGCTATAGACGGAAACCCCCCACATGAATCATGTTGTGTAATATTAAAGGATAGATTTAAACTCTACGATGCATTCACGTTATGTATCAGTAATTGAAATATCTGGAAAATTGTATTTTAGTAATGGTGAACACTGGCGTAGGAATACATACGACTACAAAAATATCTAAATTGTTCGAGCCATTTAAAATCAGACTATTTTCAAGGTATTTATAACTAAGTTTGCGTGAAAAAATGCTTCGGAATACTTTTCAAAAAATTTATCATTTTTGATTTGACATAACACAGTCTCATTTCTGGTACGACCTACCACTTTTCATGTTCTGTGAAAAATATTAAGTCGTACCTGATATCATTTATTTTGGATAACCTTTTTCTTAAAAATTAAACATATTTCGGCTATTTAGTTTTTACTGAAATTAAATTTATTTTCATGGCTCTTAAACTAAACAACACCTTTAAACTTCTGAAAAAACAAAATTTTTTTAAGTTAATTTGTGTGAAGATGAAGAGAGAAGTTATGATGGATAATATTTAGATTTATATAATATTGCCTATGTTTTATTTTACTGAATAACAACGGCATGTATATTTTAACATCTATGGAATGGTGCATTGTATTGTTAAACTGGTGCGGTATCTCTAGTTAATAAGAGGTAGATTTATAAAATAATAACACTGAGCTCACTTTCACAAGAAGAGAGGAGAAGATAGTACTGTACGTGTTGTATAGCAGTTTTTTCCCCATAGTAGCTTTTCCCGCCAGAAAACCTACTATATAGTAGCCTTTCCTGCGGGAGAAAAGCTACTATATAGTAGCTTTCCCCCCATAGTAGGGTTTCTCCCTCACGTTTTTGGTTCAGATTTTATAAAAAATATTTATGGAAACCCGGTAAGAATTAAAATCAATGTTTTTATACTCGTAGGTTGCATATATCAGCATTCACCTGTAAAGGTTGATTTTCGTTTTACCGAATTATTATTTTTTATAGACAATGCTAAAAATTGAACATGTGTGTTATGGAGTTAATCATAGAACTTAATTAAGGTAATTTAATTGAAAAAAGTACTTGGTTTTACAAGATATACACTAGATATACACTCATATGCATAATTCTGTGTTCTGATTTTGTAAGTGAAAACTTTTTTGAGAATTTTTCGATCAATCTATCAGTCCATCTGTCTGTTTGTGCAAATTTTATCCAGACTAAACCTTTGTTTATGAGGAATGTTGTTTCCGGTGTTTCAGAGCCCCATGCTTAAAATCCAATTATTTTGAATATCGAGATAATTTTTAAGGAGTCTATATCTTAAAAACTAGAAATGACCAGATCACCATATTTTCACAGTGGCAGTGGTTTACCACTTGTAGATGTCTCTGAAAATTTCAGCCCTCAGGGTAGGGCCCTCGATGTTTAAGGACCCGATATTTAAAACCTCATTATAATAATTGAATTGTGTTCAATAAGTGTTGGCCCGAATGTCAAATTCTAGAGATGACCACTAAACCATATTTTCACAGTGATAGTGGTATACAACTAGTAGATGACCCAGAAAATTTTAGCCCCCAGGGTTGATACAGGGCCCTTGTTGTTTCCGAGCCCGATGTTTAAAATCCAATTATAATGAATAGTGTATTTTCAAAGGCCCCGTATCTAAAAAACAAGAGAAGACCACATCATCATATTTTTACGGTCATTTAAACTCATATATTTCTTGATCAAATTGGTTGAAAATTACGTTCAAAAGCTTTTCTTTTTAAATTTACAAACAAACATCTTTAAAAAGGTATGCGGGTAAATTCATTATTTTTAAGCTGATATTTAAAAACAAATAAGTCAGCTCATAAAGAATGTGTTTCAAAATGATATGGTACACAAGTAAATCTTTATTGTAAAAATATGACATAAATAGTATGATAAGATTTTTATTTAAGTGAATCGTATATCTTGTTTTATATGGCACCGTTTTCAAAATTGTATATTATTTATAAATCACTTTGCAAAATAAAAAGCGGAAAAAATGAGCAGGCAGTGAATTATATTATATACATAAGTTAGTTCAGGCTCTATTTCACGTTTTCCAAAGTAACCAGCAGAGATACCGACTTTGTTCTGGTTGTAAAGCCATTTCATTTTTTTTAAAAATGTTTACATCATAAAATCTTGCGTTTCTTAAAAAAAATGTGCTTAAAACATTAACATGAATATGCATGACTTTAAAACAAAATTGTAAATACTAACCTTAGTCATGCCTTTTACACATAATCAATAATAGTACCTCTTACCCATGATTAAGAACCCATTAATCAAAGTAAAACATTTCAGTTTCTTGACATATCATATTTTGATATTAAGAAGTAGAAATATATGATATGGTTATATTTAACGGTATTAATTTAAAATTGATAGCTTTTTGGACGAAGGGAGCAATACATTTCCATTTCTTTCTCTACAAAATTAAGTCAAGATTGGGCATTTCGATTCCTGGGAGGAGCTTATACATAGATGATAATACATGGGAAAATTAAAGTTCCAAACCGGCTTATTTTCACTCAAATGTATTCTGGTGTGTTCTGTGAAAAAAGTCAATGTCATAACGTCAACGTCAAAACTGTAGATAAGCATCGATTAGATGAGAAAGATTCGAGGTATTCCAAAATCCGTGTAAAATGTGTTCCAAAAAGGTGCGTGCCTTTGTTCATATCAGGGGTGAAAAAACCATATATTCTATTCTATGTATTAATAATTGCCATAATTATCCTTTATTATGAGAAATTAATATAATATCAGTTATTGCAAATTATTGCCCGCCATAAACATAACCGGAATGTAAAACAGGGGGAAAACCTACCATATAGTAGGTTTTCCGAGGGGGTAATCTGGCTACAAAAAGGGGGAAAACCCACTATATAGTCAGATTTACGGGGGGGGGGGGGGGGAACTGCTATATAGCCATTTTTCCGGGGAGAAAGATGGCTAGGGGGAAAGACACTATATAACACCGGTACATCACTTTAGTGAGTCTATCAGTCATCGTCCCGAATCCCAAATTGAACCAGGTCTCATATTCCTTGCAAATGTGATAAACTTTGCCATTGATGTCTTTGACCGATATTTTGCCGTTCGATGGCCACAGTTTGCTTTATCGACCGCGACGACACAATTGTCTACATGAATACACCAGTCTGTCTCCTGATGATCCTGATGTGTTTAATGTCATTGTGGAAGCGCAGGTTTTTTTTTTTTAGATCCTCATGGATTCATAATTTCGTGTCGACAGATTTTAGTCTGGCGATAATTTGTCGGAGCCCATTTCGCGGTTTTCCTACTCGGTGGGAGTTTATGATATCGTCCGGAGAGAGTTGGACCCCAGCTTTTGTTGTGACATCGATGATTTTAGCTTTTGTGTCTTCAGCTGAAGAAAAGAACAAGGGCTATTTTCTGAATAGTGACGGGGGAGCTGGACACATTGATGCTAATAAGCCTGCTGATGGGGATCTGCAGTTAGTTGTGCGCCTTGCTCAGCAATTGCAGTAGGTGTAGACTGCGTTATTGGTACAGGGGGAGATTTGACAGTTACTTTAATCTCTGTAGGTGTGCTGTCGTGTTTTAGTGATTTTTAGGGGAGGGAGGATCCTCAATGAATGATATGGACAGGTCTCTTAATGCACTTTTGTTGTTGGAATCACACATAATACAGCATTACTGAAAAGTACAACGGTCACATTACATCAAAGCTTGCTAATGTAGCTTAATCTTCAGCACACCGAATGTTTCTCTCATATATTCTGTGAAACTAGTTCATTCTCATCATCAATCACACACTTTCAGAAAAAGTTACATATTTTAAGCGGAGCTCTGTAAACACGACCACTTCCCAGCAAAGGCCGCAGCTCTGTCTGTTTGTCTGTCTGTCAGTCTTTAACATTTTCACATTAACATTTTTTGACTTCTGTTTTAGAACCACTAGGCCAATATTAACCAAACTTGGCACAAAACATCATTACTGAAAGAGAATTCTAAATTTAAAATATAAAAGGCGAATCATTATTAAAAAGGGAGATAATTTGAAAAACGGGGAAAATAGAGCGTGTATCTTTAAAAATCTTCTCCTCCGGATCCACTGCATAAGAAATAGAGTTATTTACTTTATAGTTTGTATATACAGTGAAGATTGTAATTTGTTAAAATCGTGACCCCGTACCAATACTTAGGCCTTAGGAGAGGTTAACAATTCAATTAACCTAGAAATTAAAAGGTACCTGCAGCTTAGCTGATGTGAAACTAATGTAAAATGTTTATTTACCAGAATTTAAAAAACTTCTATGACGTCACCCATTGTATTTAGTCAACGTTTATTTTCACTATTCAATCAGTAGTTGTTGGATATATAAATATCCAACTGATAGGAGTTGGATATTTTTAATATCCAACCGTCAGTCAGTTGGATATTCAAATATCCAACATGGCATAAAACAAAGAAAACTGAAAAAATGATGAAACGTTTATTTCCAACATAAATCCAAATTTATAAAACAGAATTTTGTCATCCATAAATGTATATCCGATAAGCCACGAGTAAATTTTTTTGCAGAAATATCTCCTTTTCTTAATTTTGATAGATTTGGGATCACATATAAATCACTTTCATAAACTTTTAGACTTCCTCTTTGAACCTTGAACCATATCACTCCTTCTAATTAGTTTAACAATATAGAAAATATTGTCGCACTATGACTTCATAAGACTCCTATCAATTTTTTAGATAAATCATCGTCTGTTAATTGACGTCAAAATTCTGATTTTTCCTTTCTCCTTGCAAGTTTAAGATATCATTCAAACGGTATCCATTTCTTTCCAGGAACTGCGGATCTCTATATACATTGTACAAGTGTGTACTTTGCGTTAAAAAATTCATCATCTAAATCCATGTCTGCTCAGTACAGCGGTATGATTTTCTATAACATGCGCACCTGTTCACTCGTCCATGATTAAAAAGGTGTGTTTGGTTAGGCTATTGTGTATGGTATTGCTGGAATTATACTTTTTTATGACATCACAGTTGGATATATGAATGGGTCAATGCTTCTTAGAGGCTTAAATGGAGAAATTTTTTTAAGTAAGATAAATAACTCGATAGTGTTGAAAAGCTTAGAGAAAACATCATCTTCTTGGGCCTTCGGCCCTCGGAGGGAATGTTTTCTCTAAACTATTCAACACCATCTCGTTATTTATCCATTACTTAATGCACAAAACTGCATCGAAATCGATGCAAAAATAACGGAGTTACGCCGCTTCATAGTGGCTATTTTTAACTGCTTTAGGAAATCTAATCAAGAGAAAACAGAAGTAGGCGATAACGAGGCTTCAACGGAAGTGACGTCACGAGGTCAACAGGAGGGAAAGAAGAAGGTACAGTTTTGCCCTAAAATTCAAAAGTTGTTTACATCTCATAAAAATGCACGTGTACAATCTTGAACATGTGTGTATATAAAGTACCAAGTTATACACTTTTATCTTGTTTCAATAAATAGTTATGGCTTAAACATTTTGGCTTATTTCAAAGATTTGATAAAAATTATGAAAAATTGCACATTTTCTAATAGTTTTTTGAAGAGGAAAGTGTCCGCAGCCGTCGCCCACGATGAAATTAATATATATATATATATATGTGATATCACTTGATAAAGTTATAATGTGAGTTTCATCGTGGGCGATGGCTGCGGACATAGTTTTCTATTCAAAAAACCACTAAAGAATTGGTGTCTTCTGCTCAGTTTTATGAAAATTACGGGAAAATGCACTGTTTGTGACGTCACAATTAAACTTGTGAAAGTCTAATCGGGTAACTATACATATAAATTCTCAACTTATGGGTATTCTTGTTTAAATAAACGTTACATATCAATTTCTTGTGATATCTTTAAAAATTACCCTAAAACAGGGCAAAATATGATTGAAACTGTATATAGTTTTTTCCTTACAAAGCTAGACAAAATAAATTCGATTTTTTAGCCAAAATTATTGATATAGGTCTGATGTTTTGACGTATCTAGTTATTTAAAGTATTGTAGATTTAGAAATTTGTATCCATATTATTTTAGTACAGTCAGATTTCCTTTTAAAGGACTTTAAAATTTGCTATTCTCTTCGCCCTTTTTTACCGATGAATACGATATCTTAAACGCTTGCATAAGCAGATTTATGTTCATTATCTATTTTTTGATTACATAATATCCTTTCACACACGAATGATCCGAGACAATGACACAGGTAAACAGATAAACTAACAAAGCCACTGCTCCAGACACGTGTGTATCTGGGGTATGTATACATAATGGTGCACGAGTCTTGTGAACAAAGTGAGGGCTCACACCTCTAGACTGGTAAATTGATTTGTGTAAAATTAACTACTCAATTATTAGAAAATAAAACAGAAAAATAAACTAGACTGTGTAAAATAAAATAAAGCTAATACATGTGTATAATCAGTCAATCAGTAATTAAAGAATCATGCACAAGACTATCAAAAAGTAAACTAAATAAATGTTCGAAATAAATGCCTTTATTGTTACTTATCTAATCACTTAAATAATGACCAAATTTACAATTCAGTAATTTAAACCTTTTTTTAATGTTATCAAGTAACTATTTCGGAAGTTGGTCTTAATTTCTTATTTAATAAAGTGCAACTTTCTTTCAAGCGCTATGGCCAGCAATTTAACGCTTTAACTCCATATAGCTTAAATTGTTATGCTGACAACGAATCATTATGAAATCTGAATAAACTTGAACATTTCTAAAAAGGATATAAATAAATGTATAATGAAATTCCGTTATCGTATTTTTAAAAGAATACGAGACAGACTTAATCACGCAGCCATCTTGGACTTTCACCTTGATCCATTTATAATCCCGTGTTTGTTTGTTAAAGAATGCATACTATTTTGATTGTTATTGGTCCGATATCAATATTAATGAAAAATCGGACAATATCATTTGTAATTTAATGCCTTATACGAGGAATAGACCCCGCGTTACCTTTTACGAAATATGTATTATCAATATCATTAATCAGTTAATAATGTCATGAAAAAATCATTCGAAAGAATGACACTATTAACAAAATATGTTTCTTCTAACAATAGTGCTTTGATTAATTGTCATTTTGCTACATATGCTGTGCATTTATATGCAAAATGTGTTACACATTTGACTAAATTCATAAAGATAACAAAATATTCTAATTCGGCATTTTTGTTTGATAAAATATGGGTTTAAACTCAAACAACAGTATATTTAGTCATCCAGGGTTGATAAAGAAATAAAACAACATCTCACGCCAAATCGGCTTGATTCAAAACTTGTTCAGGTGTGAAATCGGGTTTTCCCAAAATATCTCAAAAACTACTTCTGCGATCGCTGTAAATTTTTCAGGATGATAATTTTACACAAAGATCTCTATTATATCAAAAATTGACCGGCATTGCAGGTACCGTTTAAAAAAAAATCTTTTCAAGAATTACAATGCTACAATTTGTAAGATTACTATGCAAGCATTCTCAAATTGTGAAGATTCTAAATTGCTAAAACCCTGACACTCAAGCCACACTGGGTCAA
This sequence comes from Magallana gigas, assembly GCF_963853765.1. Taxonomy (NCBI): domain Eukaryota; kingdom Metazoa; phylum Mollusca; class Bivalvia; order Ostreida; family Ostreidae; genus Magallana; species Magallana gigas. Next base: position 55,239,638 of record NC_088855.1, on the reverse strand, counting down.
AAGATGTTAAAAGGTCAACATAGAAAGATATAAGGAATATGTTGAAATTTTAATAAACAAAAACTACAATGCTACAATTTGTGAAATAACTATGCGAGCATCCCACAATAGTGGGGATTCTAAGTTCTTAAAAGCGTGACCCTCAAACAACAATAGGGCACCAGGAGAGGTTAAATGTTAAACTTGGAAATACGTAAGTCATTTTTAAAAATAGTTCTTTTCATAACGAATATAAAGAATTAAATACTACAATTTTATAGATGACTATGCAATCATCAACAAACTGAAGATTCTTAATTTTTAAAAACCTGGGGCCCGTTTTACAAAAGATCGTAAGTCATGGATTTGGTTGTAAGACCAAACCTAGGGTTTACATGTAACGTCGTTTTTACAAAGATTTGTGACATGTGGCTGACCCACAAGTCAATGCTAGGCCAAAGGGTGTGAGTGGTTCAAAGGTCAACATAGAAAGATATAGGGAAAATGTTTCAAAATCTTCTCAAAAAGAACTACAATGCTTTAATTTATGAAATTACAATGCGAACCTCCTCAAATTGTAAAGATAAAAATTCTTAAAACCGCGAGCAGACCAATAATGGGATCCCAGAAGGTGTTCAAATCTTAACAAAAAACTAAATTCAGACAATGTTTAAAAATCTTGTTAAGAACTACAATGCTACAATTTGTAATATCACTATGCAAGCATCATAAGATAGTTAGATTCTAACTTGTTAAAACTGTGACTCCTGGATCAATAGTGGGGTCCCTGGAGGGGTTTAAAATGTAATATGGAAATAAATAGGGATTTTAAAAAACCCGTCTCAAAAATACACTTTTTAAGATTATTTTGCTAACGTTGTTGTAAGATTGTGAAGATTCTAAATTGTTAACCGTGATCCACGGACCAATATTTGGTCCCCAAGAGGGGTTCAACGGTCAACATAGAAATATAGAGGAAAACATCTTTTCAAGAAAACCTTTATTTTTTTTTACCATGTAAGCAGCCTTGATCATCTCTTCATATCCCGATATTAAAGATACAATGACCTTCGTTCATTTATTATGATTATTTATAGCTCATTTAACAATTTGTTATCTTAAAAACGTTGATACATAGGAAAATAAGATTAATCATTTAATGTATCTTAGATCTTACGATATGATGTCAAAATAGAAGGCTTCTGTTTATGTTTTGTTTAATGTATTGTCAGATCTTGGAATATATGGAAGTTTAAAAATATTTTTAAAGAGTTTCGTATTTAAACATTTCGAAATAGAATGATACAAGGACTAATATTCAAATAAGCGATGTGGCTCATGGGCATCTTGTTAATTTAATTCTCCATGCACTCGCACACACATAAAATTCTCCACCTCAGTAGCTTTAGAAAATGTTTATCAAACTTCGTACACTTATTTGGCACAGTAAAAGGACAAAGCCTAGTAATTTTCAAAAGGACAAAGCCTAGTAATTTTCAATTAGTTAAGCACTTTTTAATATATCGTTAAAATAACACATTTTCAAACAGAAATTTTATGTACGACTTGACAATAACTACTTCCGCTTCACTTCGTGAAAGTAAGCAATTCAAATCAACAACTTCACCCCTGCAAATGTGTCCGGAATGTTTTCTTTATCATTGCTAAGTATGCAATAAATCCAGAGGGTCTCGAATGAAAGTTCACGAAACTTCACGAAGGTTTGTTCAGTTCCTGTGAAATTTCGAGCGGTAGTGTAAGTGTTCGGATAATATTCTCAAAATACGTAAGTACTGGCTTTTTAAAAAATATCATATCATACTTTATGTTAAAACACGAAAATCTATTAAGATGTATGTCTAAATTCATCATCTAACATTTTTTTTTTATATTAAACGATGATATTCAGAACAGATTTATCGTTTGTGTTCAACCACGCTACACGTGGTTGAAAATATAAACATTGGGTTGCTTAATAAAATCATAGCCATGTTTGATGTTTTTGGTGTGCAATGCCATGCTTTTTAAAAAGAGTGGTTTCTGTTTTGTATAAAAACTTAAAATATATCGAGCATTCGTCAAGGAACATTCTGCATATAATAGTATAGTCTGTTTCACTATTGATGCTATAACTAGGTAAGGCGCGGATCGAAAATTAATCCTTAGGGGGATCGCTACTTAACTTGTTAGTTGTTGCAACAGCAGGAAAAAAACTATTTTTTCTATCGTCATATTTATTTCTAGGACCCCTAGAATCTCTTTATTATCCGCCAATTAATGAAGATAAAGTTTAAAATCAATAAACGTCTAGATTTTTTATTTGATGAAAAGTACCTATGAATAGACTTTAAAGATGAGGCACGATTTTTACTGCGAAACTGAAAGGGTCAAATAAAACCACGTGGTCTAAAATGAAAATGACAATAACATTCGTAGGGGTGACATTGATCTTTTTGGATTTAGACTTAGTACAGGTAAAGAAAGGGTAGTTTTTGTAGTAATGGAGGGTTAGTAGAATGTGCTCTCCTCGTTTATGTAACTATATATTCCTAAATAATGCATTCCCACACAATGCCTCATGTCGCGAGGGGATGCTCCGCTTAGCGGTGACCTTGTTAAACGAAGAAATTGGTCCATAAGTATGACTACTCTGTTCGTCCCAGAGTGGATATGACAATGAATGAAATAACAAAGAAAACTTCGATTAATCAATTGAATACAGCATAAACTGCTATAATTATTCTAAGCTCTGAACATCGATTTACAATTCTGATGGTTCTCAGACATAATCCACAGTCCAAATGATTTTCCCCATTTACCCACAATTCAGATGGTTCTCAGTTAGAACTCGCAGTTCCGATGGCTCTCAGCCATGCCATAACCCACAATGCAGATGGTTCTCAGTTAGAACTCGCAGTTCCGATGGCTCTCAGCCATGCCATAACCCACAATTCAGATGGATCTAAGCCATTATCCACAGTTCAGATAGCTCGTGAATTATACTCATGTGAATGTGTCTTAGTATTTACAGTAAAGGGTCCTCCAAACACCTTAACAATTTAAATACCCATTACTTGAAAACGACACTGGTTAAGAGCGACAGGCGGCAGTCCGAATATCTTAAGTGAGATCTCGCGAGAAGTGACGAGATCAGTAGAACTTGTCACATTCGTGGTTTGGCTGCAGAAGTGAGTGGTCGTTACCGCGGATTTTCTGTTTTGTCCAAGGTTAGGAGCATTTGGCCCATGTAGAAGGTGAGTTTTAATTTATTCATGATGGCAATGGAATAGGTAAAGCCTATAGGATTGCACATTTTATGTACGTTTTACGGCAGTGGTCATGATAAGTAAAAAGTTAAATTTGTGGCAATGGAATAGATTCGGTCTATAGGATTGCACGCTTTCAGAATTTAACGGTAGTGGCCGAGGGAAAATCTAAGTGATGGGAATTGTGGCAATGGAATAGGTTTGGCCTATAGGATTGCATGAGTTGTTTTAATGTAAGTAACCTCGGGAAAATGGAGTTGGGCATGAGGCATGCATGGGTAACGCTATTATTATTGATAGCTATAGTGAATATTGGTTAAGTGTTGGGGAGTATTTAGTGATTTTGTATATAATGTTAAAAAGTATTTATATGTGGGATGAGTGGAGTACTTGGTCTGTTAAATTTTGTAATTTTGCCAGAGGCTTGAGTTCGAGCTGTCCGAGCGGGTTGCACGTGCGTTGCGAGAGTTCAGAGCTGGGTTTAGATTGTCGGGGTCTTGGCATAGGGTGGCTTACATATTAGGTACACGATATATTTAAGTGTTAAATAGCTGATATTAATACACTTTGTTGTAATATTATGTTCACTGTTGATAATTAAGAATTCTGATTTATATATATCTTTTTGATTATAGGATGAGTGTGCTAAAACCAAAACATTCATTAGTGGGAAAGTCTTTGGTGCCTGTAATATTAAAATTTAAAGCACAAGTAGAGAGGATAGAGGAATATGACCTTAACAGACTAAAAAAAGGACATGCATTAACCAGGTATTGATGTAGTTATGACATATATTTTGATATTTTAATTACATATATTTAAATTTTGGTATTCTTTTCCCTGTAAGGTAATTAAGGTATATTTTCTATAGATATAATCTGGATGAGTTAAGGGCAGAGTTTGAAGGACTCACGGGAGAAAGCTCGAGGGATATTTTGCTTTTAACTGGGAGAGAAGAGGATTTTGATAGTCTGGTTATATTGATGCATTTCGCCATAGAGCAGGCAAACATGGTGGGGGCACCAAAAGGTCAAGTTCTAGTGCAAACTTCCAGTGCTGAAGTAAACCAGGGGGCGGCTTCATCTGTTCAAAACAGTGGAGCTGTGGCTTCATCCTGTTCAGCTGCCACTGCTTCTACTACATGTAGCTCATCTGTGTCAACAGCTAGTGTCTCTCAGGCTTCAGGTACTATTTTAGTATAATTTATTTGGATTTATATAAGGAGAGATGTGTATATTTTGCATTGGGGTATTTAAAAAAAAAAAAAAAAAAAAAAAAAAATAGCAATAATAAATAATTGTTTGTTATATTTAGGTGACAAGAATATGGAAACAAGATTAAGAGACATTGAGAGGAAGATGGAATCTATGAAAGAGAAATCGGGGGAGGATCAGGTAGAGGAGTGTTTAAGACAAGTTAGGATATTGGCTGGTCGTCCTAACCTTACACAGGCGCATGTCCTCCTGGCTGCTTTAGAAACACTTGTTGATGTCGCATTTAGAAATTCTCACAAAGATGCTGATTTCTATTCAAAATCTTTCACACATTGTAAAAAATATGAAAATTCTAAAGATTTATGTGGGCTTACTATGAAACTATTTGGTTCAGCTGAGGATAGAAAAATTGCAAATGTGGTAGCTGATTGGCTTAAGGGGAAAAAGTATGAAGGGTCTGGGGTAGTTGAGGATAAAGAGAACGTGGGTCAAAATAGTAACAAAAGTTTGGGAGATTTGACGGGAATGCAAGCTAATCCTTATCCTTATGTACCATTGTTGGGACAACCACATTTCCCTTTTTCCCCTTATCCTGTGCCATATTCTGGATACCCTGCACAGAGTTTTGGGTTCCCTCGTCCTTCAGTTAGAGGTATGGGTATTCGTCCTCGTAGGGGAAGATGTTTGTTTTGTAAAGACTTGGGACATTTTGTAGCAGATTGTCCAAAAATGAAAAAAATAAGAATAATGTTTGGGTACATGGCCTTCAACTCGGGGGTTTCTAATGCCCTTTGTGATTTTTCACATGAGTTGAGGGTTGAGTATCCTCCTCTGTATTAACTTATTTGCATCCTTTCTAGTTCTTTTATTCATTTTGATTTCAGAATGATGTGTTGGTTAAGAAGAGAAAATTTTGTCCTGTTATACCTGATTGGGAATTTAACTCTGGTTTTGATCCAGAATGTATTGTTCAGAGAGTAAAGGATGAAAAATGGGTTAATTACAGGGGTGAGAATGCTCAGCCCTCACCTTGTGTGACTGCTGAAGATGTTGCTAAGAAAAATGTTAAATTTGATTTGGAAAATCTAAGATTCAGGGATCTTAATAATTTTATACCTGGGAATTTGCATTCATGTTTACATGAGTGGGAAAAAATAGATGCCCCAGATAATGTTCTTGAATGGCTAAAGGAGGGGGTTGATGTTAAAAAGTTTTTTAAACCTTTTAAAGGAAACTTTAAGGGTAAGAGTTACAGTTCGGATGTCCCACCCTCAGTTTATTTTCCAAATTCTACCTCTTGTGCACAATTTAAAGATTATATTGTTAAGACATTGTATGAAAGGTTGGAAAATGGTTCTCTTACACTGATTGGGAAGGTAGGTTTTTGCGAGCCACCTCACTTGGTTTTGCCTCTTACAGTGGAACCTACAAAACCACGTTTGTGCCATGATGAAAGGTTTTTGAATCTTTGGGTGAAGGATTGCCCTTTTTCTTTAGATACTTTAAAAGATGTTCCACGCTTAGTTCAGAGAGGCATGTTTATGTCTAGTATGGATGACAAGTCGGGATATGATCATATTTATTTGAGTGAGCAGTCTAAAAAATATTTTGGATTGCAGTTTGGAGGATGGTTTATGATATTTAATACTCTTCCTTTTGGATTTAAAGCAAGTGCGTTTATTTATCAAAGTGTAGGTATGGTGGCCACTAGTTGGTGTAGGTCTTTAGGTGTACCATGTTTGCAATACATTGATGATAGATGGATTGGGGGATTTTTGCAGTCTCTTTTCCATGACCTTGAAGTTTCTCCAAATGACAGTCACCGGGATGACAGCCAGGTAGCAGAAAAGGCATTATATATTGTCTGTCAAGTGATGATAAGGGTTGGATATTTTCTCAATATTAAAAAGTCAGTCTTAGTTCCAGTGAAATGTATAAAGTTTTTAGGGATGTTAGTTGACTCTGAGAGATTAGCATTTATTATTCCAGATGAGAAAATTCAGAAGTTTATCGGCTTTAGAGAAAGTATCTTAGATTGTGATAAGACAAGTGTTCTTACTTTACAAAAGTTTGCTGGCAAATGTGTATCTTTTATGTTAGCGTTTCCTGGGGCTAAGTTGTATACAAAGGAAGTAAACAGAGCAATAGGTTTAGCAGCTAAAAGAAGTGGTTTTGTGGATATGACAGATGATTTGAGACAAGAAATTTTGTATTGGAGATTTATAGATCATTGGAGTGGTTGTTTTTCTTGGAGGAATGAAAAGCATTTACAAATTACAGTAGCCTCAGATGCATCCAAGTTTAAGTGGGGGGCCCTAGTAGATGTTAAGGGTCAACAGAGAGTGTGTGCAGATTACTGGAGGAATGAGGATGATAGGCCAATTCATGTTAAAGAGGCTCAAGCTTTGTTCAATGCTCTATGTTCAGTCAAAGATGTGGTAAAAAACCACAGGGTAGACGCTTATGTAGACAATTTGGCTTGTGTCTATGGTTGGGAGAGCATGAGTGGGAAAGACCCTGCTTTGAACAGAATTATGAAGAGTTTGTGGAATTTCAGTGTGGATAATAATATGGATTTGCATTTGTTGTATGTGAAATCTGAAGATAACCCAGCAGATTGTCATTCTAGAAGATTGTCAGCATTGGATTGTATGTTAACTAGGGAGAAGTTTGAGACTATTGAAAAGAGGTTTGGTCCACATTCAGTTGATCTAATGTCCCTTGATTCAAATTGTATGATTAACCAAGTAAATGTGAAACCTTTAAGGCATTTCACACCATACCCGACCCCATTGTCTGCTGGTGTGAATGTATTTTCTCAGGATATAACATTGGAGAAGAATCCATATGTATTTCCTCCATTTAGGCTTATTCTTCCGCTTATTGTCTATCTTAAAAACCAGGGTGTTGAGGCTTGTACAATGGTTATTCCAAAATTATTGCCAATCCCAGTTTGGTGGCCTTTGGTCAGTCAGTATGCAATGGATAGGTTTGTACTTGGTAAGAAAGGGGAAAGGGGTGTGCTTTTGTTCCCTTCAAAATCCGGGTTTTCTGAAGCAAAACATGGGTTATTGTATGATTTAATTGTTGTCAGGTTAGTTCTTTCAAAGTAAATAAATTTCATTGTATTTTCAGGTAGTTCTGGTCAGTGAAGTTGATTCTCAATCCTTGTGTAGTGGTGTTGTGAAGAAGAAATGTTTGATGCAATATTCTGCAGAAAGGCGCATTGCTTACCTGAATAATTTACTAGATTCTAAGGCATACTGTAAGAAAAAATTAGCGTTAAAGTTGGATTTTGAAAATGTTATAGGAAAAAAAATTTTCAAAGCCACTCCAGAAGATTTAAGATTGTTTCTTCTGGGAAAGGACAGAGTGGGTAAGACTCAAGTTCATGATTTATCTTGTCCTTTTCTTGGTGTTGCAAGTGCTAGTTCATGTTCTTGTCCAGTGCGTCTAGCAGCTGGAACAGTCTCTTCTTACATTGCGCAATTTAAAGCAATGTTTATTGAGATAGGTAGAGTTGAACCTTGGGATAATGCAAGACATTTGGAAAGATGTAATCCAGCAGATAGTATTCTCTTAAGGAGGTATGTTGATGCAGTAAAATTAGAACAAGCAATGTCGCATGTGTCTTCGAAACAAGCCAAACCGATTTTTCTGAACAAATTGGAAAAGTTGAGTTTGTATTTTAATGATCAATTGTCAAAAAAGGATCTTACTGTTGGAAATAGATATGTTTATTTGCGAGATCAAGCTTTCTTTAAAGTTTTATTTTATTCTGGTGATCGTGCTAATGATTTGGCATTGTGTTTATCTCAGGAGGTGAAGAAGCTGTCAGATGAGAAGGGTTATTTGTTGAGCCATACTGTTGGGAAAACCCTAGTTAATGGGCAGGTAAATGAATTTGTACTACCTAAGGTTCAAAATCAAGTTATTTGTCCAGTTGAAGGTTTGAAGAAATATGTAGAAGGCTCGAGGGACCTGGGTGTTGATTTGAGGGTAGGTTATTTGTTTCGATCTTTGGACTCATCAAGGACTTTAGTGTTAGACAATCATGTTACAACTTCAGCAATGTCGGATAGGTTAAAAAAATATCTTATTACTTTGAATATTTATGAAGGGGAAACAGCACACAGTTTTAGGGCTGGTTGTGGTATTACCCTGATGGCAAATAATACAACTTCTTCAGAAGAAATTATGGAGCATGTTGGTTGGCGAAGTCGGCAATCATTCAACAGATATTCTAGGATCAATAGGATAGTTGGTACATCTGGGGTGGGTGATTTGTTAGCAAAGGTGTCAGTTTTGAAAAATAGGGACGCTAATGTTATTTTTGACAAATTTGGGGATTATTCTAGACTTCCACAAGCATTTGAGTCTAATTAGAGGGTTGGGGGAGTCATTTGAACTAGTTATGGTTATTGGGATCCCTGTGTCTTATATTGTATTATGCATTGTTTGTATGGATTAATATTTGTTATTTCAATAAATGATGTATTAATGTTTTATTGTTGTTTATTTAGTAATGGGTTAAGTATTGGGAGAGACTTAGTGGTTGATGCCATGCATGCAACTGTTTGGAGTTACAAACGTAAATGAGAGGTTGGGTACTTGAAGTAAGAGTTTTCCTATTTACCCAATACTTATTACCCGAGTCACTTTGAGAGTGTCTTACTTAGGATACACTAGTATCTTAAGTGAGATCTCGCGAGAAGTGACGAGATCAGTAGAACTTGTCACATTCGTGGTTTGGCTGGTAAAGGGAAGTGAAGTATATTGCGGAATGCACATAGCTCGTGCAGATATTGAATATGATTGAATACAGAGGGAGCAAAAATATAAAAAAAAAAAAAAAAAAAAAAAAAAAAAAATCATCATATGATAATATTGACAGGTGATGCTCTTGAAGTGCTCGAGTTTTCCTATTTACCCAATACTTATTACCCGAGTCACTTTGAGAGTGTCTTACTTAGGATACACTAGGATCCAAGGGGTCGCAGTTTGAATAAATCAGCTTACACATACTTTTATTTTTAAAAAACGAAAAAAAAAACGTTTTGAGAAGCGCAAAGAAATAGGTAATAAATTCGTGTCTTGTCTTAGAGATATTAATTATTGTTTGTCAACGACAAGATAGTTCATGACAGTCTTTACAATAAAGTTCGAGTTTTTTTTTTAAATTATTATTTTAACTAAATTTGAATCAAAGTTATTAAAGATATCACATCACTACAATGAAAAATGTATAAGTTTTTGAATGACAAAATTTAATTTCAACCAAATTTTTCCTTTATTTCTATTTTCAAAGAACAAAAGTTTAGTCATTTACAATTTTAGGCACATGTAAATCAAGTGCGTTCGAGTCCTTACCGTTAGTAGCAAAGCTTAACGTGATCTTTAGACCTGAAGGATTCACTGTTAAAAAAATAAAAATTGGAGTCAATTGATTTTTTAAAGTGAATTGAACAATCAAAGATTTTAGTTCTAAGAACCAATACGTACCTGTTTTATCGCATGATGAACTCAGTGACGTGTTACATGCAATGTATTCGTTAGAGAAATTTTGTGCTCCTACCATGCACAATGTTGGCAAAGGTATTTCTACAAAATGAATGAATTTAAAAAGACCTATTTTATAATCAGATAAAAAATAACAGTTTTAAAAAGAGATATTGGCTTTCTTTTCCCAACAAATTAGTTTCTGTTCACGCCCAAAGCATACTCACGCATCTTGTTTATTTCAGCAAAATCGCAAAGTATGCACTTTTCCACATGTGTGTAATTTGAGAATATTTGATTGCCTTTAAATTGACCAAGTATGAATCCTAGATTTAAAAAATCAAAGAACTGAAAGTACTGTTAGACGGTGGCGCCGTTTGAAAGTGGCATATTACATGTATGGTAATTATTGTTCTCGAAAATCCACAGCCAGTATCTCATACATGTACTAATACTTAACTCATACTCGCACAATTGGTCGTGAGTTTCCTACGTGGATAATTCTGTGGAAATCGTAGTTGTGATCACAAACCACACTTTACAAATGTTGTGTCTCTTTGTCGTCATCTTTTGGGGAAAACCCATAGATTTATCACAGTAGCCTTTGAAGTATACAAGTTCGTATCCATATGTTTGTATCTATATGTTTGTATCTATATTAGTTGATATTAAAACTCCGTTTTCGGTAATACATGTACTACATATATGTATTTTGATTGCCCCAGAATGACTAATTAAATATGTGGGTTGCCACCACATATTGTATGAATAAATCAAATCCAAAGCGATTTCATCACAGTACGCCCAAATTGTATAAAGAAGTAGATTTTGGTTTTTTCCCTTTTGACCTTTGGGTTGACACTGCAAAGGGGAACAACTTTTGAAAAGTGTGGATTGGACTATTGTGCTTTAAAGATATTGTAGATTTCTCAAAGTAACGAGAACAAATAAAGCTTTGGTATGATAAAATACTTATCAGGTTTTTACTAACTATTTGGGCATACATGTAGTATGTTTATTGTCCCTCTCGACAACATTTTCCCTCAATTTCTTCACGGGGAAAAAGTTGCAGTCTCGTGGACCATCACATTTTTATATTTATACATTTAGGTGTACAGAAAACGGAATGGTTTACAAGAACCTGTTTAATAAAACTGGTATTGCTTTTGGATTGCACGTCATCATGAAACAGAGGAGTCAATCAATATTTTTATCTTCGACTTTAGTGGATTATTTCCATTTGCTCACTAAATTTGAAAAAAAAAATCATACAATATTCAGTCGCGGCATTTTCATTAATTAACGTTTTAAAGTACATTTGTCCTATTGTATTTAGCTATAGATTTATTCAAATCATTTGAATGAATTTGGTAAAGTCACATGTATATTTCATCGCTTCTCAGTACACTTTAACACGCATAATTTACTTACTACATTAAACTTTTCTAGTTATTCAAAATTCGTTTTTAAAAACACCAAAACAAAAAAAATCCAAGTTGAACGCATGTTTTTCTGACCGTACAGCTGTGTATATAAATTTCATTTTATTCTTTGCATGTACTATACAATAGATCTAGGGTTCGCAAATCCCGGCAATATTTCCGGAAAGCTATAGTTCTGTAGCTCAGCAGAATACTACATTCATCTATGAAGCACATTTTTTGCCTTCATGTTTCATTATTTATCGCAAATATAGCATGGATGTTTACGCTACGTCCGATGTAGCATTTCGTTAAGTGATGGTGTGTATTTCGATTGCGAGTCGCAACAAACTGACGCATTTATATAGGCCCGCCTATTTGTAAATGGAAACAAATGTCGAAGAAAGCTCATAATAGAGTTGTACTCGCGAGTTAAAAATTATTTCAGAACAAAAGGGGCGATATTTACGTACATGTGTAAATAATGTTATCTGTTAGTGAAAAAATCCCCCCAAAACCAAAGAAAAGGTTCTCTTATAGCAGAGACGGGCGCATATGGATTAAAGTCACAGATTGTACTTCGCTCATCAAATTGTGTTATTCAGTTTATCGTGAAAAAAATCGTCAGAAACTGTTTAGTGAACAAAATTATTATATCTTGCATAACCGTTCACAATGTACCATAAATGTATATGAAATATCGCATGAGTTGAACCGATTGTTTTCTCTCACAAAAAGCTAGCGTTTGATGCTGCCAACTAGAGATACATGTACAGGAGCTGGCAGGCCGTGAAATTCATAAGACGTTTTACAGCATATGTCTTTAATCCCTTTATTTCTTTGAAACATCGTAAAATGTGTTTATACATGTATATATGTAAAATTGTAAAATGGCGACTCGATTTGAAGGTGAATTTTACAATCCGATGTCGATCGATTAGCGTGTTTGAGAGAAAGTCAGCAGCAAGTAAAGCGTTAACATCAGTAGTAAATATTGTCTGATGAATATTGAGGTGCCTGTAATAAAATTAATTTTCCTACAGACTGAGAGGGTTACAAAATTAGGTACATCACAGGTCAGTCAAAAATTGAACACATTTGTATCGTAAATTTCAAGTTTTTTGTAAGTTTAAAAAAAACCCATGCACACTTGTAGAGGAAAGCGTGCCATTGATCAGTTAAAGTTCAATAAAATGTAATTAAGGTCTTCCGTTTCCAACGGAAGACCTTTCTATTATTGTGCGGGAAAGATTTTTTTTTTTTTCTTCCTAGACGCGAACTTTGAGGCTTCATATCTTGCTTATTTCTGAACGGTTTTTGCTCAAATTTTCATGGCTAATGTACTTTACAAAACTCTATCTGAAGCAATTCATAAAATTTAGAATTCCCTTTCCGTTAAAGAGTTATTCCCCTTTTAAAAATTTTTAGGGCCTTTTGTTTCCAGACAAAGGCTCCGAGACTATGATAGCAGGGAATGGGAATCCAACGAATTTGAATAACAGAGACATTGTAGTTGTGCACATCTGTTGTTGTTTTTAGATTACGTTTTTTATTTAGGAAAAGGTAGGGGATCAAAAAACAGGATTCAAAAAAGTGCGAAAATTTAGACATATTTTCCTTTATATCTTTTAAACGAAAAATATTTTGTTAAGACATGTAGAATAAAAGTTGTGCAAAATATAGAGGGCTTTCATTTGACACCAATAAAAAAGTACTGGCCCCTTAAATTAAGGGCCAATGGCCCCTAACAAATTTTGCTTAATAACTCAAAAACGGTTAGGATTTTGATATGGCTGTCGCTGGAAAAGTTGTTTGTTGGGATCTCATAAAGGTCGTTACAATGTTATTTTGTATGTGATTTGTGTAGTATGAGTGTAAAAAGCTTTACATGTTAACATGTACCTGTTTTCATTTGACAAGTTAACGAAAGTCTTTGCGCGTACAACACGCATAAAGTCACCGCAGAAAGTATGCTGGTTTATACAAACGGCATTAATTCATAAGAATTTTTTTTTTTAGAATACGTGCTTTTTTTTAGGAGTTTAAGTCATTGTTGTTAACTGGTTAAGTTCTTATAATGCTCAACCCTTAAAAACGGGATTTGGAAAACAAATCATTGTTTTTCTTTTCTAGTAAACCACAAAATATGGAATTAAAAAAAATCTATGCTTTACATTTTAGTTATTAATCCATACATTTAAAATCTACCTTGAATCAGAGCTGGTGTGTACCATTACGTAAGCTCTCCCTCGCCCGCGGCCGAGAAAATCGGTCACCATGGTCGCGGCTGGACTACCTAGCGGTCAGGGGTTATCTAATACACGAGAGTTGCGTCTCTCATATATGAGTTTATTTATCCGCAAACCCAAGAATTTTTTTTCGTTTTGATTACACATGTTTTTTAATGGATTAAACGATTGGGTGTCAATTAAGAAATCGTTCAGTTAATTAATAACAGCAATGTCATTCTCAATCTAAAGCAATAATAGATATAGATAAATTGTGGGTTGTAAGTTTAAAATAAATAACTTCTATTTGATAGAGTAAGGTCATTATACTGCAATTTTCAAGGCTTACTGGGTTCTGAGCTGTGTGGGTCTGTGCGTTGTACCTTTACGTAATCTATCGTTCGCCCACGGCCGAGGATCTCAGCCACGGCTGCACTACATAGCGGTTATTTATACACAAGATTCGCACACCGAGACGCACACTTCCATGCATATGAACGTGTTTGAGTTAATATAGTCGTAAATACAAGAACTGTTTTAATTTTATGTTATAAAAGTTTGTCCATTTTGTATTTATTTAATTAAATTTGAGTGTAAATGAATATTAATGAACGATATTACTCCAAATCGGAAACATCGTCAGACATAAATGAATGGTTGGTTTGTTTATATAAAATATTTTATAAACTGTACAAATAATGTTTTAAATCAACAACAACAACCCCCCCCCCCCACTAAATATTAAACATTTAAATGATGATCATCCATCGCCCATGGCTGAGGAGATCCGGCACGATTGGACAAGTGATCCGCGGTCGGTTCGTGATCTTGTACCTTATCACGCGTTCATGTTTCATATTTTGGCATTTTGCACGGAACCAACTATATTTTATTATGTTTTCAACTATTATTTTGGTTTAAGATGAAAAGATAAATTTATTTTACTTGTACAGTTGATTAAGCATTGGTGTATACGATAGCGTACAAGGTAATTTAAAATCAAATCAAATTATAATCAAAGTTCCATGTTACGTGTTTGCGGTAGGTGCTAGCACGATAAAAGAATGTCCTGAGTTGAGGCATTCGATGATTATTTAAAAGAATATTCACATGAGTTTTAAACAACTTTAGATTAGATTCTATCGGTCACATATTAATCACTTCTGTAGTTTTTCTACATGTTCGTTTCATTATGGAAGCGAACTCATTGCTGCCCCCCCCCCGCCCCCTCCTCCCGCCCCGCTGACAGGAGCTCGCGCTGTATTTTTTTTTTTTTTGGCGAAACGATATCAAGATCTGTCGAAAATCATTTTTGGTGGCTTCTTCTTGTTTCACTTTCCCAACCGTTTGTTTATTCGGTCAGTCTGTGTTAAATCAATCGCCACGTGCGACCGAGAATCTAGTGTCGCTTCAGCGCACACAGCTCAGAACATATATAGCCCCGGGTCATCAATTGTTATGTAATTGAGTAACAGTTGGAATGGTGCTTTTACTACATAAAATATAAATAAAAAATCATCCAGAAAAAATGTTACCGTAACTCAATAGTCAATACCAAAAATAAAAATCCGTATGATTACAAACTGAAATCGGTTTTTCAGTATTCGGCGGGATTTGATTTTTCTTTTAACATTAGTATTTTTATTTGTTTCAGAGAATACGATGTAAAAATACAAACAGGAAATTAATCTAATATTATTTACATTGATAATGTTGAAAAATATTTAAAATTAAATTAGTCACATTCGTTAGAAAACAATGTTATACAAACATCCGATAATTTTTTTTCCTATGTCGTATCATTCGCGTAAATAAATATGTTCTGTACATATCCATGTACCTCAGAAAAAATTCAAATGATTAAACAAAAAAGAAAGTTGTAATTACTATTCCGGGTTTTTTTCCAAGTAATTTAACATTGTATTGAAAGAACAAGAAATAAAAATGATTTAAATTTTTGACTCAATCTTCGTATATATTACCGGCGCTCCTTACATGTATAACGGCGTACAGTGTATATAGATTATCATGATCTATTTGAATTAAGTTCCATTCGTAAAGATTCCCATAATAATTAATTGTATGACTGTGTACATTGTAGGCAAATCACTGTGCGTTAATTACGTCTTGTTTTCCGTTAACAATGGTTTAAGTAATTAAAATAATTACTTGTAAAAATATCTATAATCGGGATTCCAAAGAACTTACTTACCGCAATTCTTAGAAATGATCAGTATGTTTTCTTTCTATGTTTACATTTAATTTTGTTCAAATAATTAATAAATTTTCTATCATTTAAATTGTGTGCTTCATCAAATACTGATTCCAATTACCTTGAAGTCATTAATTTTTCCATTGGCTATTGACAAAAAAAGAGACACTTGACCATCCAATGAAAACAAATACACAGAGTTTGATTGACAGGTTCAGCCAGGTGCAGGTCTCACCCGATGTCCGAGGTTATGTGTGCCGCGAGTGGTCTCAATAAGAGTTATCGATGTAAATAAATTAAAAAGATACATGCTTATCAAAACATGCTCGTGTAAGTTAAAGTTGATTAAGGCTTGTTCCAACAGAAATCATGTTTTGCTAACTGTATTTAATATTTTTTATGTATAGCGAATTTTAATATTGTACAGTCATTTTACCGGTAACGAATCAGTATGCGGTGTCTCGTGTATGCAACTATTATTATCGGAATTCCAAATGTTTTTATTTTTTGTTTAAATCGCGTTTCTTTGTCCTTCTAAACTGTATCAAACTTCCGAAAATATAAAGGATGAATTACGGAGACAGTAATTTCAACACCCCTTCCAGTTTCCTAGTTTTGAATTCGTTTCCCAGTATCGAATTAAGCGCCCTTTATCTCTTCTGACCGAATATTTTGAGGCAAATTAATTTCAAAAATATACTAGAGGTACATGTTAATGGACTTATAAATGAACAAGGAAAAACAATTGTGGGAATATGTCATTTAAACAAATTATATGATCGTTATTTTTATCATACCGTTTTCCGGTCAAATTGAAACTGGACTTGAACATTTTTCATTTCCGTTACTTTATAATATTGAATTTTCATAAAAACACTTTATAGTAGTAATTGATGATAAGTAGTTGCCATTTTCCTTTGTTTTTCCCGTATATCTATCAATTTTTGCAGCCAAATAATACTTCTGTCGCAATGAACCGTAACTAGGAAAACTACACGTGGTTCTATTTGAAGTCGTAATTTCATTCAAAGCTCCATTATTATTTGATATGATGTATTATCTTTTTAAATGAATTATATTTACTAATTATTCACTAAATAGGGATCAATAACAAACTTATTTTCATAGTTAAGCTTTCGTTTTTTCTGCTTTGAACATCCGGCAGCTCATATCTGGGGCACATTTTTAATTTTTAAACAATTCGGTAAATAATCGTGCAATTGGCAAACAACTTCACGCACTGATATAATATTTATTTCTGTGTAATAATCACCTAGCTAGAATTTTTTTAACCTCAACTTTGTCTTCCACCAATAATTTTTCTAAAAATTATTCGATACTGGCAAATATTCGTTACCGGTAAAACTGTACCAGTACTGAAACATCGTATAAAACGTTATATATACATGTACTCTGTAACTAGTCGTCTTTTAATACATATACCTTTCTTTTGTTTGTTAAAAATAAATTCAGTTTTGTAAAAAGATAAGTATATCATTTCTTCTAGATTTTTTTTCTTCATGAAAATACCTACAAGAGAGTTTTGCCAATCACAAACAGTTTAAAGTACATGTAATGTAAAACACGGGCTCCATTTTGAAACAAATTGTCAGAGAGTTCTGAATGAAATCTGATAAACGTTTCACATGGTTCACGCACGCTTTGCTCGAAACGATTTAAACGCATTGTCCGAAATTCTGCACGCTTTGTCCGAAACGCTAAACGGTTTACACGAAACGCTTCACGATTCACACGAAACGCTAAACGGTTAATACGAAACGTTTTTCGCACGTAAGTCGCACGCTTTTTTTGTTGTAGTAGTACGTTTCAGGGTCTGTAAATTTTGTCAGCAAGCAACAATTCTAAATTGCACATTGTCTTCAAAAATTTACAAATATTTAAATAAAGAAGTTATCTTAGAGAAAAGGTTACGTGTTTTGTAAACGGGTTCGGTTTAAAAAAAAAACACCACAATTCCTGACATGACACATGAGTACATACTGTTTATTACAATGCTTGCTACCCTCTGAAAATTTAACTCGCCATTAAATATCTCATTTTTTAAAATAATGTTTGTTACGATTACATAAACTGTGTGCGACAAATAGTTTTCCTAAAACATTTTCTTATTATACCCCCCGCAAACAAAGTTTGGGGGGGGGGGGTATATAGGAATCACCATGTCCGTCCGTCCGTCTGTCTGTCTGTCTGTCTGTCTGTCTGTCCGTCTTGTCTATGCAATTGTGTCCGGTCTTTATCTTTCTTATGGAGATACATTGGAAGTTCTTACTTCACACAAAGATTGCTTATGACCTAAGGGTGTGTCATGACCTTGACCCAAGGTCATAAGGTCAAGGTCACTGGCAGAAAAAGTGTAAAATTCGTGTCCGGTCCATATCTTTCTTATGGGGAAACATTGGAAGTTCTTACTTCACACAAAGATTGCTTTTGACCTAAGGGTGTGTCATGACCTTGACCCAGGGTCATTCGGGCAAGGTCAAGGTCACTGGCAGAAAAAGTGCAAAATTCGTGTCCGGTCCATATCTTTCTTATAGGGAAACATTGGAAGTTCTTACTTCACACAAAGATTGCTTATGACCTTAGGGTGTGTCATGGCCTTGACCCAAGGTCATTCGGGCAAGGTCACTGGCAGAAAAAATGCAAAATTCGTGTCCGGTCCATATCTTTCTTATGGGGAAACATTGGAAGTTCCTACTTCACACAAAGATTGCTTATGATTAAAGGGTGTGTCATGACCTTGACCCAATTGAGAAAGTTCAAGGTCATTGTTTCAAAAAAGCTAAATTCTGTCTGTGTCATGTCTTATTAATGGAAATATTAGAAGCTAAAAATTAACAGTTTCCAAAAATAAAGCAGTTGTTATTTATAAAAAATGGACAGTGAAATAGATTCATCCAATATTTTCTATAATAGCAAAAATACACGCGTAATGATTTTTTCTTAGCGGGGGGTATCAATTGTGAGCTTGCTCACAGTACCTCTAGTTTTCTTTTTCAAAACACGTTTTTAATGCAGGCTTTCAATCACAACACGTTTTTATAACAAAAGCAGAACTGAAAGTTAATAATTATAATCGTTTGACACCATATCACATATATTTTCAACTCGCAGCAACAACGGAAGACCTACTCGTGGCTTTGCCACGAGCTCTGCTCTAGTTTATGTAATAATCATTAATATTGTCAGTATCTGTTGTGAATTCTTTGGAATAAGCTACATCAAAATAAATATTCTTCCTCAACTAAAATTAATTCGTTGAAAATGACTGAATTTATCGATGAAGCCTAATTGCTGATATATGAAATGGCAAACCTGTTTAAACAGTGTGTTTCTGACAATTGTTTACATCATAAAAAACAAGAAGCGATTATTGTGAGATCTCTTAGCCAGTTATCGCAGTGACAGAGTTTATGCAGTCCTGATACAGAGTTTAACGTCACAAGTGGCAGTGAAGCGGGCAGCTTACTAATGTATTTTTGGTTAGAGTAATTCCCCTTTGATTTATTGATTTTTGATGATTTAATTAATGTTTCCAATAATAACCAATTATTATGATGATTATTTTTATACAATAATAAATATTTAATGTAAATAAGTTGTAATGTATAAGTATTTCTAGGATTAGGTTGGATTAATTTGTTTATTTTTAATTTCTAATTTTTAGATACTACAAATTATTTTAGGCCGGCACATATATAGGGACAGTGTCAATTGCATTACAGAGAATGACTGTTTGGGGTTAAACTTGAACAGGTACGGCTAGGTTGAGTGTGCGGACATCCCTGCTCTATCTAATCTTCGTGTAATTTAACCTACGATACAGAGTGTGCGGTCATCCCTGCTCTGTGTCGCATCAATACAAGTGTGCGGTCATCCCTGCTTGTATTGGTGGTGGTTGCGGCGGAGCACTAGTGTGTGGTCATCCCTGCTGGTGTTCTGGCCTTTCTAGCGCAAATGTGCGGCACTCCCTGCTTGCGTTAGGTTGCGTTGTTGGCGCAAGTGTGCGGTCATCCCTGCTTGCGTTAACATTGGTACCTGTTCAGTTGCGTAGGTGTGTGGTCATCCCTGCCTGCGTAACGTTGAGTCCCTATATATGTGCAGGAGCGGTGATTAAAGCCTGCACTTGTAAATATTGGCAGCAATCAGGGCTATCCGATTCCATCTCGGGTACGGGCCCGCGGGGATCACAGGCAGTGACCCCCTTGCACGTTACAGCAGTTGGTGCATAAATTATCGATACCGCGTAAGCAGACAGGGTAACGGCTCATTTAAAATAAAACACAATTTCATAAATTATTTAAATATATGTA
Source organism: Magallana gigas (assembly GCF_963853765.1). Lineage (NCBI taxonomy): Eukaryota > Metazoa > Mollusca > Bivalvia > Ostreida > Ostreidae > Magallana > Magallana gigas. The sequence continues at coordinate 55,219,488 of NC_088855.1, read as the reverse complement.
CAAAATAATTTGTTGTTATAATGCTTAAAATGTCTGATAAGATTAAAATTAGTTCTCATACTGAAATCGACACAAAGATAAAACATTGCGTTTAACACTGCATACCTAACAGAGTTATCGTTCCTTATCCGCTAGGGTCCCCGTGAGAAATACTCTTCCGGTCAGGACCGTAGCAATAGACCGTGGCTATTTATAGCCACCGTCTAAAAATGGAAAGTAATAATCCAAGGACAAAATTCATATCATATTTCATTAAACAGCTTGCTAGTATATCAACAGTTTACAATTAATCTTTAAATGCTTTTCCTTTTATACTTTTACCTGTGCAGTTGTTAAAACCACTTATGTTTTCTATTTGTAATGTTATGACACCCATAAAAGGATAATATTACGTATGAATACTTAGAGTATATTATAGAATTAATACAATGTTTTAAATGACACTGACGACATTGATTTGAAATGACTTCCAATAATACCGACTTACTATAGTATATTACTAAATAGCAAACAATATAAATTGATTCTTACACACTCAGTGTATCTCTTTAAATTTTTTCCATTTAATTTGCAAAAATAGACATTATTATCAGTAGTTAACATGCTGTAAACATCTGTGTTTACCTCGACACATGATAGATTCATCAAGCAAACGATTTTAAATATTTATTTTATGAAAACTTAATTGCATTTTTTATCAATCGTGATCACATATTTTACCCCAACGCATGACATATTTTGCTTTTCCGACCCATTTCCCTTCTAAAACTAATTTGCTTGCAAGGTACGGTGATTGTCCAGCTATTTGACAATTCTCCATAGCTGTAGTCCAGTTGGATACTTTGGAGAAAGCCAATCCACAAAAGATCCCTGAATCATGATTTCATTTAATGGGTTAGAAAATTCAACCATAGCAATTGATTTGTTTTGTTAATGTCACATTTTATAGTAACTTCGTTATCTAATGATTAAAGTTATACTAATGTTTTTTTGTTCACTCTCTTTACGTTGAAATTATGTAACATAACTTACCAATTATAAGAAACACTATGATCTTTTATTTATCCATAACTGCAAGTTTTGTCGGCTAGCATCTGAAAGCTCCAACATGCGATCGTTAAATTGAAAATTGGAAAGAAAATAATCTCAACTCTTGTTTGCTTATAGTTTCCTTGTTGTAACGATGCCGATATGTATATATCCGAATAATAGATTTATGAAATGTTTTATATCAAAAAACTTAAGTACTGACGGGAGTTGATTTTATTGATTATTGTTTATTTTAATATAAATCAACGATATTTAATTTTGCATGGCAAGAATAAGTAGTTCCATAGCTGTATTTTTAAATAATTTTGCGCATTTTTCTATATAAAGTATCAGGCTTTTCCGAGCTATAGACGAGAACTCTCCACATGAACATTATGATGTTGTGTAATATTCCAGGATAGAACTCTACGATGCATTAACGTTATGTATCAGTAATTGAAATATCTTGAAAATTGTATCCCAATAATGTTGAACACTGGCGTAGAAATACATACGACCACTAAAATATATAAATTGTTCGAACCATTTAAAATCAGACTATTTTCAAGGTATTTATAAATAAGTTTGCGTTAAAAAATGCATCGGAGTACATTACAACAGATTAATCGATTATTTTCAAGTACTAAATTTTGTCAGCGGTGATGATGTGTGCTTAGGTCCATACACTGTTTCAATTCCGGTTTGCCAGAGTAACTGCATAGGAGAGTTAATTAAAAGCAACTCTCCACTTTTTAGCTCTCCTGAATCGAAGATTCTTGAAAGTGAGCTTTTTTTAATCATCTGAACATTGTCAGTCGTTCGTCCATCTGTTTGATTTGAAAATATTTTTGTATATATAAAATATTCAAAGGATTCGAACACAAGTTCTTGCAACTTACTAGGTTCTTATCATATGTAATTATAATGATTTTATATATATATATATATATATAAATATATATATATATATATATATATAAATATATATATATATATATATATATATATATATATATATATATATATATATATATATATATATATATATATATAATACTTGACTCTAGGAGGTATATAATTGTCTTCATAACGTGAATTGTTGCGATAAGAATCTTTCCTTTAAACTTTATCGATATCACTAAGATATTGTGGAACAAGATTGTAATGAATTTAATACATAATTATTTAGTTTATTACCCTTCTTTTAGCCAGAACTTCCCAACCTGTTTCAAGATACAATGATTTCCTGGAGGACAAAATTGGAAGTCACGTGACAATTCTTACAGCGTGTATCTGTTTTCAATTTCTGCAAAATAACAACCATCCCATACAACAGAAGCATATTTTAATATTGGTCTTACACAAGTTATACATAATTTTGAGAATTTGTCTCTGCCTAAAATAAATTGAAGTTTCTTAAGTAGTCCTAATTTTTTGCAAGCGATGTATACTTAATTAATCATTGATCTACACAGTCCGTTTTAGATCACCAGAAAACGTTAGGGCTAGATGATTATGAGATGAAACAATATCTTACTGCATGACTCTTGAAAAAACAGTTCTGGGGTTTCATTACGTTTTGAATTGTTAAAGAATACAACTTCCTTTTTATCAGGATCAAATTTAAGTAACCAATCATCAGACTATTTTTCTTATATTTTTAGATCATGATTTAAGACATTTTCTATATTTCTTAAGTTTTTCTCTGCATACTGGATTGAATTATCATCTGCGTATAATTTACAAAAGGAAAACATTTTCTGAACATTATTGACATAAATTAAAAACAAAAGGGGCCGAAGTACAGATTCTTGTGCCACTCCAGTATTAACACTTAAGCTGGATGATAATACATCTTTATACATCACTTTTTGAGATCTGTAGAGTAGAATCGAACCATGTCTTACCAAGGATTCAGAAGTTGGAGTTCTATTCGCTTCTCGTTATTCACTATTCGAATAGCGAATAGAATTTTGTGGTCGGTTTGCTATTCAAATTAAATTACCGTAAGCATGTTATCAAACGTAAATTCAAAATGTCATATCAACTTCCCTTTTTAATTGAAAAAAACCCCATTTTAATAGTCAAAATTATTACATGCTGACCTAACCTTAACATTGATGTAATGAACACAAACAGTAAGAGGCTTAGCTAGCCTGGGGAAAATGCGACATTTCGTATAATACAGTTATAACAGGATTTCCTTCAAGGGACTGGCTAACACTGTTTCCCATATTTGGGCCTTCATATTTGGTGAGGATGGGGATGCGGGACAGCCCAGTCGACCAGAAAGAGGCTTAGCTAGCCTGGCGAAAAAGCGACATTTCGTATAATACAGTTGTAATGGGGTTTCTTTCAAGGGGCTGGCTAACACCCTTTGTTTTCCCTCAGACTGAAATGTCACATTTTCATTGGATTAAACATGGCACGTGATTGCCTCATATATCTCTATGTAGGTTCTGTGAGGATTAATATTAGGCAATATGGCCGTCATTGGCCGCGGCCTCCCCTACTCATCTCGATATTTCATATTATTTAACACAGAAATCGTGTTCAGTAAGTCATTAAAATATTTCGAGTAGTGGCCCTTTGGAATTATTTTTAATTAGAGTAGTTGCCTTTTTAATATTTACGTCACATTGTTGTGTCTGGAGCATCGAGCAGAACAAAATGGCAGCGTCTAAATTTGCTCAAATCTCTGCAGAGGTTTAAATTTGAATATCAACAAAACATTGTAAGTAATATGGGTGAAGCAAAGATTTTTTAAGTGTATTTGAAAGGTGGTATTGATAATTTTGAAGAGTTTAAATGAGTTTAATTGGACGAGATGTAAGGCATCTTGTACATTGCTTTACGTAGATCACCGGTATTTGTGAATGAATATGTCGCTTGATAGTCCTCGGGAAAACAAAACATTTATAAGGTTAGTTACTGACTCACTACGGAAATATATTGGGTTGATCAATCTCATAGACGGCTCGGCTTCGCCTCGCCATCTATGAGATTGATCAACCCAATATATTTCCGTAGTGAGTCAGTAACTAACCTAATAAGTAATAGTATCCCCTATTTGGGCCTTCATATTTGGTGAGGATGGGGCCCCGGGACAGCCCTGTCTTTTGTTGTTGTAGCGATTAATTATAAATCGAAATTTAGTAATTTACACCTTTTTTTAACAGTTGGCTTTTAATTTGAAATTCGTTTATTTCAAAGTTATGTCTAATTATTTCTTTACTCTTTGCTGAAAAGTGAGATATTCATTCATATTAAACTTAAAGATGAAAATGAAATTTTTTCTATATGTGGAGGAAAGGTAAAGCAGATACTGGTTATATTTCTGGTTTCTTTTTCAGTGGATTTAAAAAAAAAATTCAACATATGGGGGAGACATGATCAGGGCTCTTACATAAAAGTTTAATTAGAACAGCCAGGGTCGATCTCAAAAGTTTTTGAAGAATTGTCCCTTATTCGCCTTTTTCATATACCTACAGTAGTTGGCCATAAATGAGTTCGCAAAATGGCAGACGTTTACGTAGGTCTCGTCATCAGCTGAATTTTTTGGACCAATTATTTATAACAACAAAGTAAAAATGACTTAGCAGACATATATGTTACTGTGTATTATAACCGTGGGAGTGAAATAATCATAGAATTTTTTTAGGTTTAGCGATGTACAGGCTTTGTATTGAATAAAACGGGAGACTACTCGAAATGTAAACAACAACTCTTCCTAGGTCACAAAAAATTCGGGTTTCATTTTTTGACCTTTGTACTTGTGTAATCAATACTTTTGCTATGGTTTAATGATATTAATGTCTGAACGTTATGTATGCCCAAAATTGCGTTGATATTGTGTTCCTTTACGATTTAATTGGATAGGTATTCGTGTTATCTTTTTTTGGACAAACTATCGGCGATTTGTAAAGTGCCGAACAACGACCGGTGAGAAGCAGTCTGATAACGGTTTTATTCAACACCATAGACTCTGATCTAACAGTAAATCAAGCTTTTCAGTTCTTAAAAGCATATTTTCTGTTATTTTTTGGGACTCTAAAACGGCATTCGGTCATCTAGCGGTTTTTTTACGTAAGCTTATGTGTTGTTTACTGTAAAGATTTTAGAAGGATTTTTTTTATTGTTAAATGAAAATGATGTATGCGATGTAGAGGTAAGAATTTTCCGTAGAAACACTTCCACCATGTTGCTATGCACCGCAAAGGATCACTGGGATAGTAGAATGTTTTCACGTGGCCTTAAAAATATTTCTTTGAACAATGTGCAGATTTCAACTCGAATTTCCTCCGTTCGTACACGTTGTCTATGGAGCTCGCTACGCGAGCGGCGCTTCGCGCCGCCTCGCTGCGCTCGCTATTAAATGTGTAGATCTAGAGGGAGGGGTTCGGACCCCCCCCCCCCCAAAAAAAAACAATATTATATTTCAACCCCCTCCTTATGGGTGAATTTTTCTAGATCTTGAAGACATCCCCTCTATATATATTAATCAAACACATTAATCATGGATACACACTTAGTGTACGGGATGATGCCTGGATTCAGAAAATTTACCATGAGGGAGGAAGCTCTGAAAGATAATTTTGTTTGGCAGGCCGGGGGGTGGGCAACTCTCTCCTCTAAATCCATGCATGGACATGCTAGTAGTTTTTTTTCTATGGTAACTATAAGCTACGCCGGAACTAAGGTTCCCACTTTTATCGACTTGGAAAATTGTGATAGAAATAAAAAAAATTATTATTGACAAAACATTTGATATTTTTAATTTATTACAGAATTAGGCTCCAACAAAAATAGACTTTTAGCCAAACAGAGGAAATTCGGACTAAATTTTGCAGATTTTGTTTTCCACTAAAAAATTTTTGGCAGTATTGAAGGTTAAGATTTTATATTTTAGTC